>NC_041389.1:584343108-584393958 GCF_002162155.2 Triticum dicoccoides
GAGGCTCAATGTTCCTTTGCTAGGGTTTGCTATATTCACTGTCTCTCACCCTATCTTCACCAGATCCAAACAAGACTGCTTTGGCATCTTGTCTTTCTCTCCCCCCTCACAGCTAGTGAAGGAGGCGTCCGGATCTTGTCGCACCGGGTAGGGGAGGAGGTGCCGCATTCACTCTATCGCATTCAGCGAGGGAGGCAATCCAGTGCCGGCTGCGTTGTTCTTTTTCACCCAGCGCCTGTGCGGGAGGGCCACTGACCCGTTCTTCCTTGCCGCCGTACATAGTGTGGGCAGATCCTGCCTCCCACCGCACGCCTTTCCACATCCCGACGACCCTAAGGTATAAGTTTCTTTGAAACCGTCGTTGCTCTAGCTACATGTGGATCTTTTTCAATCTGTAGTCGAATCTAGGTCTTGGTTCAAAGAGGAAAGAAGGGTGCGATGGGGTGGAGCATGAATCTAGGACGTGGTTCAATGAGGAAAGGAGGGACGGAAAGTAGTATAGACTGGCTATCCAACCGCTTTGTTGGTCGAAAAGGGAAAAAGGGGTAACCGAGTACACACATCTGCAAGGAACCAATCTCTTTGTTGAAAAGGTAAAGAAATTAGGGGGTCAGGTAGTTTGTGCAGGACTAGATTTGCTGTCCTCACGTAGGAAAAAGGTTCAAAGAGAACAAATATAGGACCAACGCATGTATGCTGCTTGGCTACATACTCTGCATCACCCATTTATACGTGTGGACGCACATGGTGCTCGCATGTCCCATACAACTATTTTGCTGTTGTTAATCTAACAATGCCAACGGAAAATTGAAGCAATGCCACTGTTAAAAGTAAAGTACATTTTTTAACAATAGTTGTTTTAAGAGAATGTCTCTGTTAATATGAATCAATGCAACCATTTTAGAAATGCTACTATCCTACTTTGTTTTCCATCAAGATAAGTTAGATGCTTCTTTCTGTCACTGTTTGTTCCATCCTCCTTTATCGGCAAGTAATTGTTTACTTTTTTGCCTCTTTAAAACAGGCGTATCTATTCAATTGTTGCTATTGCGACATTTTTCTTTGCTATGCAAAACACTTTGCTTGATTTCAGTGCAACTGCACAAAATGAGATTGGATTTCCTATTTGTGTTGGCAGATTCGTAGGTGATCTTGTGTGCGTCATGACAGGTTGGTACTTGCCTTCATCCACATGATCGTGCAGTGTGTTTTGACATGCTATGCTACTTGTATTGGTACTATTTTAAATAAATGTTGAATTGAAGCTATTGTATTGCTCTCTTTTCCCACTAAGTAGTGACCAAAAATGGTACCAACCCAGACATGATGCTTCTTGCTTTGTTACAACAATCTCTGCATCACCCCCTTTATAAGTAGATGGAAGCACATGGTGTTGTTGCACCCACTCTCCCCTGGAACTATTTATGCTTTTTGTTAATCTAATGTCACTGGTAAAATTAAGCAATGCCACTCTCATAATTAACTACTGAATCTTATTTCAAAACTGCAACACTTGTTAGGGATTGGCGGGATTACCATTTTTGTGGTCGCATGTTTCATCCTCCTTTATTAGCCAGTAATTAATTCCTTTTTTGCCTATGTTTAAACAGGGATATCTATTCACTTGTTGCTATTGCGACATTTTGCTTCGCTATGCGAAACACTTATGTCTTAAGAGTGTTTTCTGCAGTTCAACTTGAATGTCAATCCGATGACTTTGCTTAATTTTGGTGGAACTGCACAAAAGGAGATCAGTTTTTCATATATGTGTTGGGATTTCGTTCAAATCCTCCTCCCGAGCTGTTTCAAATCTTGATCAAGAAAGGTCAGCACCGACTTTCATCCACTGATCCACATGATGGTGCAGTGTGCTTTGAGATGTTGTGCTACTTATATTGGTACTGTTTTGGATAAATGTTGAATTGGAGGTATTGAACTACTGTCTTTTACCATTAAGTGAGCAAAAATTGTTCCAACCCAGACATGATGCTTGTTTCTTTGTTACAACAAAACTCTGCATCACCCCCTTTATAAGTAGATGGAAGCACATGCTATTGTTGCGCCCACTCTCCCCTGTAACTGTTTATGCTTTTTGTTAATCTAATGCCGCTGGTAAAATTAAGCAATGCGACTCTCAAAATTAATTAACTACTGAATCTTAGTTCAAAACTACAACACTTGTTAGGGATTAACGGGAATACCATTTTTGTGGCCACATGTTTCATCCTCCTTTATTGGCTAGTAATTGATTCCTTTTTTGCCTCTGTTAAAATGAATCAGTCGCATTGTTTTAGGAATGGTACTATCCTGCTTTGTAGTTCTTTCTACATGTTTAACCAAGGTATTGTTAAGATAATGTCTCTGTTAAAATGAATCTGTCGCATTGTTTTAGGAATGCTACTTTTCTGCTTTGTCGTTCTTTATACATGTTGAAACAAGGCATTGTTAAGAATCACACTGATGGAGAATTGCTACTCTCCTTCTTTGTTTCCCATTAAGATAAGGTAGATCAGTAGATGCTTTTCTTCTGGGAGTACAAGTCATGAACCGTTATTTCTTAGTACTTGTTTCCCTTGTACATATTGTTGCTTACAGGGATATCAAAATTAAAGCTCGCTTTTATTCCAACTTCGATTTTAGTTGAACTTCACAAAAGGAGCCAATGTGTCCAAGGCAAACTGTTGCATTACTGGGTCCAGTTGGTCGTTCCACTTTGCAGAAAGAAGCAGTCACTGTTTGTGCTACGATATAGAAGGAATGACCAAGAAGCTTTACAGAGTATTAGTAGACGCTGGTGACATGACTAGTCTGCAGAGAGCATAGGCAACTCTACAACACGTGGAGTGCACTGGGCAAACAGTGCCCAAACAAGTACAAGAAGCCACGACAGGACTCCACGATCATAGGCATTACATATTTTGAATGGGAAAAGCTCATCAAAGTTTAATCATTGATGTTAGCAAGAAGACGTTAGTTTAATATATTGGAATTGGAAAACCTTGTCAAAATTTTCGCATTGATGTTAGCCAGAAGACATGCATTTGATATTTTTGAGTGGGATGCCCTTTGTTGTGAGCAGCATCGATAGTTTTTACCTATTCCTGTGTTCAGTTTAGAAGTAAATAGTTACTCTGCTGAGATATTCCTGTGTTAAGAGTTTGTTCTGAATATTGTCTATGTAATGCCAGGCCTTGTGTTTGATTGCAAAGTTGAGCTTGGAATGTTGTGGCATGCGGCATCACGAGCTGTTCACCGCGCCTCCTAAGAATAATGTTTTGTATTGTTTTGCATGTCGATCTAATGCTAGTGATTTGCTTGTTAAGAAGATCATCATCCTCTGTTGTTTCCGTGCTTAAGAAGTTCATCGTCTTATGTTTCATTCATAGCCTATAAGACAAGTCGGGTAGGTTAGACGTGAAATCATATGATCTTCCGACCAACTCATCATCTTAGGACGTGATTGGATCGTCATTTTCCAACCAAAACCGCTTGTAAAACTGACGCTTGTAAATAAAAGCAGATGGTCTCGGGCGAAGCGCTTGGTTGGCCGATTACACTAGTAAAATATACACTGGTCTCTCAAATTACACGCGTAACCCGCCGGTTTTACTTACAGACCTCGGGCCCTCGGTTTCATTAAGCCTGTATTTCACGCGTTGTTTCCGATGACGAGTAAATTACACTTGTATGTTAATATAGGTGTGAAATAAACTAGAGCTCCCAAGTGTGGCCTTACCGTTTCATGCCGTCTTAGTCTCTTGAAGGTGCCCATAGATGTCCGATGATCCTGGCTTCTTGAATGAGCCCGTATTCATCGTCCATCCTTAGGGCCCGCGAGGCCCTATTCATCGTCCTTCGAGTTATTACGCTCGCCGTGGCGCCGAGCATTGTTAACATTGTCAACGAACATGAGGATTCATGAGATGACTTTATTTTGACTGGATGATAGTGGGGACCCACAAGGGCCATAGCCGTACTGTCGGATATCGGGTTCCGGCAAAACCTTAAGCGTCGAACTCTGGGGTGCACGCGAAGATCTTCTCCCTACCGAAGCACGCCCACAGCCTCGCCACGATTCTAAGCTAGCACGATGAACAACACAAGAGACACGAGGTTTATACTGGTTCGGGCCATTGTTGTGATGTAATACCCTAATCCAGTGTGTGGTGTGGTGGATTGCCTCTTGGGCTGATCATGAACAGTACAGAGGAAGAACAGGCTCGCGAGGAGAGGTGTTCTTGTGGTGGAGTGTTGGTGAGCTAGGTTCGGATCAGATCTCTCTCTACTGTGGTGGCTGGCCCTATTTATAGAGGCCCTGGTCCTCTTCCCAGATATTGAGCAGGAAGGGAGCCAACAATGGACATTTTGAAAGGGGACAGCTAGTATAAGCTATCCTGACTAAAGGTGGTCTTCGACTACCAAATGCACTGGTGATGACGCCGTCTTGGGCTCCACAGTGACCTCCGTCCTACCGCTCTGCTGGTCTTGGTCTCATTGCACCGATATGGAAACCTTTGCCTGATGCCTCGGTACTCCGCGCCTACGCTTGCCCCCTTTGCACCAAAGAGGAAACAAGGACACTGCGTAGGCTAGCGCCCGCCTGGTCTTGATCGTCATGGCTTGCGTCATGCGCACCGCGCGAGGTACCCCTCGCCTTGATCTCTCCGCCTCCTTGCGAGCCTGCCTGGTGAGGTCGTTCCCTGAGGAGGCCTTGCATCGTCCACCCTGCGAGGCTTGGCCCCTCGCGAGGGTCTTGAGCGTTTGTTGATGAAGACGGGCCATACTGGGCCACTGCTGAGCCACGCTGCAGGCCACGGGCAGGCAAGTCTGGGGACCCCCATTCCCAGAACACCGACAGTAGCCCCCGGGCCCAAGGCATGCTCGGACTTGGCTTAGCAGCGAAGCCAAAGGGCAAGTGCGGAGCGCCGCGGGCCCGAACAGCCTGCGGCCTTGGTCGCCGCTTGTCAATTGATTGGACGTGGGCGTCTCCGCTTCCCCATGCTGCCTTGGCAACTGCCTGATTTGACGAGTCCCTGCTGCATGCAAAAAAGAGTCATCATTACCTGCGATCGTGGAGGTCGACGGTTGGCCTCCCTAGGACTATAAGTACGGACAGGCGAGAGAACCCGTTGTCCATCTCATCTTGCTCTTCCTGCTTCTTCTTGCTCCACCTTCATTCTCGACGCCAATGGCACCGATCCGCAGATTTTCAGCCGAGGAGAAAGGAAAGGCTCCCCGAGAGGGGCCTGACCCGCTCCCACCGAAGAAACGACCGGTCCCATGCCGCCGCGATGAGGTTGCAAGGCTGGAGACGAGGAGGCCTTGGTGCGAGCAGCCACCTCCTGGGTTCCCGCTTCCCTTGTATGCCCGGGCCGAGGGCCCTGGAGAAGGAGACGACGAGCGATGTCGCCCGCGCCGCAGGTGAGGTCAACGAACCATGGCGGCGCGCGCTGTCGCTCCTGGAGTCCACGCCACAGACTCCTCTCGCGAGCTCGTGCTTCACGCCGCGGTGCCTCCAAGCTCCTGGACTCGCTTCCCTTCATTCTTCGCCACCAAGGTGCCGCCGAGGGGGGCTCTCGAGCTTTGGCTGCAGCATGCCGATTGCGGTGCTCCGGCGACCGGAGTGGAGGTTGAAGTCATCGCCCCGGGCAAGGTCTTCCTGACCCGAGGCTGGGGCGAGGTCGCCCCGGTCTGCCGAACTGGGGGTGCCCTCGTGATTCATTTTGAATATGATGGTGCCTCCTTGATGCTCTTCAAGGTCTTCGACACAGAGGGCCGCCGCCTGGAGTGCTGCCCTAGAGGTGTCAGCCGGGACATCATCGTGGCAGGGGCCAGGGCTGCCACCCACTTTCCGAATGGCTCCTCCGGTAGCAGCGGTGATGCTTGGGAGTCCAGCGACTCTCCCGAGCTCTTCGTGACTCCGGAGACGAGCGACGACAGCTACGTGCCCCCGAGCTCGTGTCGTGCCCGAGCAAGGCGGCTACATCAGGCCGTCGGCGCAGATGATCTAGATGGGGTTGGCGCCGGCCTCCCATGGCCCACTGTTGATTATGGCGTCGGCCATGGAGGCACGCGTAGTTAGGGCTCCTTAGGATTCGCGTCTTTTGTTCCCTGCGAGGAATCGAGAAAACACCCCGTGGGGGCATGTAAAGGGTCTGCGATGTATTTCGTTGATGCAATCTTTATTATGAAATTGTGCGAATGCTTGTCCTGTCCCGGCTCGGGCCCCCCTTTCTAACCTCGCGAAGGTTTTTGCACTCTACGCTGACAGGTCCCGGTCCCCAGGCAGGCTTCAGCCGTCGCTGGTATGCCAGGTCGCGATGCTGTGGTCAAGGCCAGGAGGTGAGCGGCCCGAGGTCCAGTAAGAGCCCCTGAGGCGCGATGCTCAGGAGGTCCCCTTTAGCATGCAAGCAGTCGCCGAAAGGCGAGAAAGGAAGGCAACGTTTCCGTCATAGAGCCGCATTAGGTGGAGATTCTGTGCCGCATGAATTAGCTATTCTAGGCATGAAACTTATCTCGAAATTATGGAGTCGTTCCTTCATGTTGCACCGGACTTGTACGTCGGCAGCTGGGATGTAGCTGGGTTAGGCCCTCGCAAGCTTCCCCTCTCTTCCCCACACTCTCCTTTGTGCTCTACGTCCTCAGTTGCCGGCCCTCGAGCGACCTCGGCCGCTGCTGGTATGCCAGGTCACGATGTTGTGGACAAGGCCACGGGGTGAGGGCTGGAGAGCCAGTAAGAGCTCCTGAGTCACGATGCTCAGGAGCCCCCCCTTTTAACGCTCAACCGGATCTCGCAGGAAAGAGGGAGAGAGCTCGTGGAGCCACCCACTATAGTCCTCGGGAGGTTCCTGTAAACCAACACGAGAAAAGCACGGGTTGCCATTATGATTGCCAACCAGCCATTGGTTGCTCCGAAAGAGGGGTGAGGGAACTGAGGGCCTGGTGAGGTGACGCTTGCGGGGCTGCCACGGGCCAGAGTTCTACCACTCAGATTTGTCGATGTTGCAGGGACGGACCCATGCGCAAGCACCATGCCAGAGCGAGCGGCTCCAAAGGTAGGTGTCAATCGAGCAGGCGATAATCACAGGCAGGTTAAGGATGAAAGGCAAATCAGCTTAGGTGAACGCAGAATGGATACATGCCACTGGGTCAGGCCCGAGCAGCTTGGGGATGATGCAGCCCGAGGGGCGCCCCCAGCAAGGTAAACTAAAGACATAAGCAAAAGAGATACATGCCGCAGGGACAGACCCATGTGGCCTGGGAATGATGCAGCCCTGAAGGCACTCCCAGCTGAAATGAACTCGGAAGATGTCACCTGGTACCATTGTAGCGGGGGTGTCGGAGTAGCTGATGATGCACAGTGAAGAGGCCGACCCTCACGAGCCACCGCAGCCCTGAGCCTCGGGAGGCTCTAGGGGTCCAGGCGGTTCCTTGAGGACCATCTCCATCTTCGCCAGGACTGCGTGGTGCCTGGCCTCCTGAGCCGCTATAATGCTCCGCAGATGGCGCTGGTGAGTAGCAACCGCGTTCGGCAGGCCGAAAGGCATGTGAACGTAGCTGTGCGACGGACCTTCGCAATGTCCCACGCGCGAAGGCTAGAGGCGCTCCTGAGATGCGGCTCGGTTGAGCCCTGGGACATTAATGCAGACGCGCAACGCGCCATCCTTGCCTGGATGGGGAGCTACGCTAGGCAAACGGTGATCGCCGCACATGGCTCTTGCTTCCTGAAGCTCCTGAGTGGTCTTGGTGATGAACTCCTGAGGGTTGGGCTTTCCACGCCCTGAGACTTCCTGAGGGAAACGTTCCGTGAAGCACGCCTCCAAGTGGTGCCCAAGCGCCTCCCTCATGATTTTGGCAAAGTCTGAGGCCCTCCAGAAGAGAGCCCCCGAGCCCTGCCCAAGGAGGGCACCGGGCGCGCCTTCCTATGTGATGGAAGGAGGCGCCCCTTGCACGGGCGTGGATCCTGATACGGCACCTCCTGAAATGCCAACCTCCTGAGGTCTTGAGCTGGGCGATGTCTTCTTCTTCTTGGGGACTGCCTCAGGAGGGTTCTCGCCCTTGCAGTCCGGGTCCTCGATTGATGCAGCTTGGAAGGCGCGCTCGAGGGAACACACCGCATCTTTCTCTTCACAGGGGACTGTGCTGATTCCGCCGCTTCCTGGCATCTTGAGGACATTGTAGCCATGGTGGGTCACCGCCATGAACTTGGCCAGGGATGGATACCCGAGGATGGCATTGTATGGCAGGCGAATGTGGGTGACGTCAAAGTCAATGAGCTCGGCGTGGTAGTTGTTGCGCTGCCCGAAAGTACCAGGGAGGCGGACTTGTCCTATCGGGGTGGTGGAACCATCAGTAACTCCTGAGAAAGGCTTGGTAGGCTGAAGTTGATCATATGGCACTTGAAGGTTGTTGAACATCTCGATGGACAAAATGATGAGCCCTACGCCGCCATCAATGAGGGTCCTGGTAACTTGCATGTTGCTGATGACTAGGGAACAAAGCATCGGGAGGACGCCAGCGGTAGCCCCACACTTGAGTTGATCTGCTGAGCTGAAAGTGATGGGGCACTTGGACCACCTGAGCGGGCGCGTGGCCTCGAGCTTGGGGAGGACTGCATTCACCTCGCGAGCAAACTGCTTGAAGATGCGCTGAGAAGCTGGGGCCTGGGCACCGCCCAAGATGCAAGCGATAGCACGCGGCTCCTGGAAGCCCCCAGCCCCTCGTCTTGGTGGTGGTCGTCATTCCTTCTTGGCGGTGCCAGCAGAGGAGGAAGGCATGCATTGCCATGCGGGCGGTCCTCACGAGGCTGATCCCTCCAGGCTCCCTCGCGAGGCTGGTCCTGCCAGTGATCCTCGCGATGTCTGTCACGCCACTCCTGGTGAGGGCCTCGGTCGTCCCATCGTCCTCCACCTCGTCCTCCTCCTCGGCCGTAGCCCCGGTCATTGCACGCGGGACGTCGACCAAAGCGTCCTTCTCGAACGGCCCTGAGCTCCTGGCATTCATTGGTGTTGTCGGTGTGGAGGTTTTGGTAGGCGCAGAATCGGCTGCCCTTGGACGACTCCGACTAGTCCCTGCCATGCTTCGTGTCTGGCTCTGCTGCGTGCACGGCTGCTCCTTTGCACTTCATGTCCTTGGCCTTGGCCTTCTTCTCTTCTGGGTCAGCAGCTGGAAGCTCGAGGAGGGAGAGGCGCCCCTCCTCAGCTCTTGCGCACTTGGTCGCTAGGTTGAACAGCTCCAGGGATGTGCACAAATCCTCGTGGATGGCGAGCTCCTCCTCCATCTTGACGTCGCGGACGCCATCAAAGCACGCTGAGATGATGGCCTCGTTCATCACCTTGGGGATCTTGGGGTGAACGCTGTTGAAGCGCTGGATGTACTTCTGCAGGGTCTCTCCAGGATGCTGCTTGATGCGGCGCAGGTCACCCGTGGCCGGGGGGCGGTCGTGAGTGCCTTGGAAGTTGGCGATGAAACGGCTACGCATCTCATCCCAAGAGGAGATTGAGCCGGGAGGCAGATTCAGGAGCAAGGTGCGGGCGCCATCCTTGAGCGCCATGAGAAACCAGTTCGCCATGACCTTTTTGTCTTTATTGGCTGCCTCGATGCCCAGCTTGTAGAGCTGCAGGAACTCCGCGGGGTCGGCAATTCCATCATAACGAGGAGGAAGGTCCGGCTTGAACTTGCCTGGCCAGGCGACGCTACGCAGCTCGGTGGTGAAGGAAGGGCAACCTGCTGTGGCCACCGAAGCCCTTTGCGGACGTGGGGCTTTCTCTTGATGGTTCCCGCGTTGCTGCCGCCAGGGGTAGCACGGGGTCTTGGTGTGCTGGTGCAGGGATGCGGTCTTGTCGTGCTGGTGCTTCGAGCACGTGAGCGCCTTCTTGAGGAGGAGGGGGCAGAGGCGCTCTCTGAGCCGCATCACCCACGCATGAAGGAGGGCGAGGCAGCGAGAGGGATGGCGCGGGAGAGCCCCCTGCGGCGCTGACGAGCTCGGTGATGCGATTGAGCCATTCTTCATAGAGGTCGTTGACGGGGTGGTAGTGCAGTAACTATAAAAAAATTACCAAACACGAAATTAGTTTATAAAATATTGTTTATGGATTTTTAAAACCTTAATTTTTAATTGTTGCGCGCGCAATGTTTCATTGGATTTTTATGTAATACAAATTTATATTTAATCTGACTAGAAATTTCGGTATAAACATATTTAGGATCCCATCAAAATGTGGGAAATTTTATTGAATTATGTCTTGAACGGTTGGTTGAAATTATTAATCGTTGTCCTAGCTAGAAAATGGGATGTACTTTTAGCAAACTCTAAATGGGCTGTAGTAAATTCCATTAGAATTCAAAACTGGATTGTACATTCTTACAAATCGCAAATGGGCTATAAGTTCTCTACCACACACTTGTGGGCCTACTAAGTTGACCCGTCCCCTAAAAAAATAGGTTGACGCGTATGCAAGGCTTGTTCAACTTATTATAGTCAACACGCGGTTCTAGCAGCAGTGGTCGTTGGATGTCTATCCAACGGATGTCGTGCTTCTTCTTCAACCTCGGATATTCTAGCTTCGGCCACCCAAAAAATGATTCCTCGCCTTGACATCTGGGGCGCACCATTGCGGAGGCTGACCTATGGGCCTAGTAAGTTGTCATGTACCAAGGGCTTTGTCAACTTAGTCAATATAAACGATTCTAGCTTCAGTGACCATACGATGTCCATCCAATGGCCGTAGTGCTTCTTCAACCTCTGGTGTTCTTGCTCTAGCTGCCCAAAGCAGCGCCGGTCGTACCGCGTGCTCCTGCCTCCCGTGGCCAGCTGTGCTGTCGCAGAGGCCTCACCGCCCCCATACTACTCCCACCATTGGCCAGGCCATCCCTCCACTCACCCAAACCCGCTGTTATTCTGCGGCGACGGCAGCCTCACACCGCAACTGAACTAGTGAACCCTCGTACTCCTCTCCGCGTGGGCATCCACTACCGCATCTTCCCCGGCTCTGTGTTGTCCCCTTCCTAGGCCTCGCCGTCATCCACCGCCATGGTGCTCTCGGTGCGGCGTGGTCAATGTGGTCAACGATCGACTTCCATCGGAACAGTACTATACGTGGAGAGGCTGATAGCTGGGTCCACAGCAACCGCAAGGAAGTGCCTCCTTATTACGAGCAAAATAATTTTTCCTCCACCAGAAAGCAGGGACCCACCAGACGGGCCACCATATTTTGCAAAAAAAAACATTTCCCCCTGACCGCTGGGACCCACTGGACGGGGCACCATATTTTGTGAAAAAACGTCCCCCCTCAGTCTGCGCAGACCCACCGGAAGTGCCTCCTTATTACGCACAAAGAAATGAATACCCCCCCTACTAGCTAGAACCCTCCTTGGTGGGAGGCTGACTTGTGGGCCTACTAAGTTGACGGGGACGGAGGGCTTTGTCAACTTAGTGAATATGAACGATTCTAGCTCCAGTGACCCTACGATGTCCATCCAACGGTCGTAGTGCTTCTTCAACCTCTGGTCTTCTTGCTCTAGCAGCCAAAAGCAGCGCCGGTCGTGCCGCATGCTCCTGTCTCCCGTGGTCGGCTGTGCAGCCGTGGAGGCCTCACTGCCCCTATTATTCCCACCGCTGACCAGGCCCAGTAGCTACGGCAGCCTCACACCACAGCCAAACCAGTGAACCCTCGTACTCCTCTCCGCACGGGCTTCCACTGTCGCGTCTTCCTCGGCTCTGCATCGTCCCCTTCCTAGGCCTCGCTGTTGTCACCGCCCCGGTGCTCTCGGGGCGGCGTGGTCAACGTGGTCAAGCAATGACTTCCATCAGAAGAGTACTGTACGTGGAGAGGCTGACAGCTGGGTCCACGGCGGCCTCAAGGAAGTGTCTCCTTATTATGCGCAAAATAATTATTCCTCCACCTGACAGCAGGGACCCATCGGACGGGCCACCATATTTCGTGAAAAAACGTTTCCCCCTGACTGCTAGGACCCACCAGCTACATTTTCGCACGCAAGGAAGTGCGTCCGGGGAAAAACAATTTGCCCCCCTGACTGCTGGGACCCACCAGCTACATCTTCGCACGCAAGGAAGTGCCTGACAGTCGGGACCCACCTGGTCGAAGTGTACATAGCATTGTCATTCTGGTCGTGAACGTGTACGTACATAGTAGTTGATGTAGAGGCGTGCACTTGTCGTAGTAGAGGCGTGCATGTGTCATAGTTGAGGCGTGCACATAGCATGTACACGTACGTACAGCGGCCAGGGCGCAAGAAAATAAATACAGCCACGTATGTACATATGGGCGGGGTCTCGAACGCCTACTCGCACATACGTACAGCCAGGGCTCGTGTACATGGCTGGGTCGGAACAGAGAAACAATGTCGTTGTCGTGTTCATGGGGAGCCAACCGGCTGGTCGGAACGGAATGCGTTGTCGTGTTCATCGTGAGGGATTGGACGGAATAGGCGATGGAAACGAGGCCCGGCGTACCGCAGAACGGAGGAAACGACCTTGTGTTCGACTGACCACATTCTAAACGGGATCCTATTCATCGGGAGGGGTCTGTCGTACCGCAAAACGGAGGAAACGGGCTTGTGTTGGACCTCCTATGGTCGAAATGGGGTACTGTTGATCGGGAGGGGTGTGGCGTACCGCAAAACGGACGAAACGACTTGTTGGAGCGCTACGGTCGAAACGGGGGTCATGTTCATCGGAAGGGGTGTGGCGTACCGCAAAACGGGACTCCACGGGATACTGTTCATCTCCACCGTCGACCTCCTCCAGCCTCTACCTGTGACTATTCATCCACGGGCTCCTGTTCAACCACCCCTCCACGGGCTACTGTTCATCCACCCCTCCACCGTCTACTGTTCATCCAGCCCTCTAAGGGGTCGTCCTGTTCATCCAGCCCTCCATGGGGTCCTATTCATTGAGCCCCAACCGGCTCGATCGATCGGGGTCCTGTTCATCCAGAGGCAACACCACAGGGTCCTGTTCATCCACCACCACCGCTCACTGTTCGTCGAAACCCCCCAGCAACGCTCGCTGTTCATCCAGAGGTAGCATCGATCGGCTTCAGTTAGCAGCAGTAGCGAAGGAATCGCTCGATCGCTCGAGTTCAGTAACGCATAGCCTGCAGTGCAATCGCTCGAGTTCAGTTAGGTGACGCCTCGCTCTGGTTTAGTTAGAGCCCAACGCCTCGCACCCACGCGCGTACGGTACGAGAGAAACGCGCATCGCTCGGCCCCCGACCACCGACCGTAACCGGGAACTCCCCAAAATTTTCCTCGCCCTCGCTTCTACCATAGTTTTTTCCGTCATGGACGGCCCCAAGGATGTCTTGCAGCCGCGTCTCCGGCCCGCCCAGGACGAAAAGCCCATTTTCTGTCATGATTTTTTGTCATAGAAGTAGGAGCCCAGCACATCTATGATGATACCGGGTTTATCACAATTATTGTCATAGAAGTGTCATAAGTATGACAAAAAAAATTTCGTTCGGCCCAAAATGTCACAGATGTGTCTTTTTTGTAGTGAAGGGTCTTGCCAGGTGTCGTTGTCAAAACCGGCGGATCTCGGGTAGGGGGTCCCGATCTATGGGTCTTAGGCTGATGGTAACAGGAAGCAAGGGACACAATGTTTACCCAGGTTCGGGCCCTCTCGATGGAGGTAAAACCCTACTTCCTGCTTCATTAATATTGAAGATATGAGTAGTACAAGAGTAGATCTACCACGAGATCGTAGAGTCTAAACCCTAAGAGCTAGCCTACGATGGTATGATTGTAATTGTGATCGGCCTTTTAAGGACCATCCTCTCTGGTTTATATAGACACCGGAGAGGGCTAGGGTTTACATGGAGTTGGTTACAAGGAAGGAAATATAATATCCGTATCGCCAAGCTTGTCTTCCACGCAAAGGAGAGTCCCATCTAGACACGGGCCGGAGTCTTGTGTCTTGTATCTTCACGCTTCAATAGTCCGGACGATGTATATAGTCCGGCTGTCCGGATACCCCCTAATCCAGTACTCCCTCAGTAGCCCCTGAACTACGCTTCAATGACGATGAGTCCGGCGCGCAGTCTTGTCTTCGGCATTGCAAGGCGGGTTCCTTCTCCGAATACTCCAAGGTAATTATCAAACACGTAGACCATGTCCGGATCTGCAAAATGATCTTCACATACCATCGTAGGGAGAATGATACTTCAGCTGACAACTTTTTAGACAACGTGACATGTCATTACGGTCAGGTCATTATTCGAACCGTTTTCCCGCAACCAGCCACAGCGCATATAGTGAGGCGGTTTCCTTGACACGTCTTGTCAAAGCAGAGATCGTGTCCCCTTATCACGGGATTCTCATCAATACGGGTATGGGTAATTCCACCGTGCCATCAATTGTGGCGCTTTGGGAGTATGCGATTCTCAACGGGCAAGTGGGGAGGCGCACCGCTTCTATCGCCTCTAATAAGGGATAAGAGTTCCCCATTTTTACCCATGCCTTCTTCCTCCTTTTCCCACTCTTGCCCCCTCGAGCTCCAGCGCCCTAGTACAAATCTTCTTCACACAGCTAAACATGTCTGGAGCAGGAGGTAAGTGGGTGGCTTCCACTATGAAGGAGAAGAATATCGTGAATCTTCGGGTGGCCGGATACTTGGCCGCAGACATAGCGCACCGGCTACCAGACGACGGGCAGGTCATTCCAACTCCAGGACCGCACGAGAGGGTCGTGTTTCTCGCCCACTTCGTCCGTGGACTGGGGTTTCCACTTCACCCCTTCGTCCGCGGTCTCATGTTCTACTACGGGCTAGATTTCCATGATCTAGACCCGAACTTTGTCCTCAACATCTCGGCGTTGATTGTCGTATGCGAGGCCTTCCTCCGCATCAAGCCTCATTTTGGCTTGTGGCTGCAAATCTTCTGCGTGAAGTCGAAGATCGTGAGCGGCCAGCAAGCAGAGTGTGGAGGATCCATGGTGGGCAAGATGCCTAACGTCACCTGGCTTGACGGCTCCTTTGCAGAAACCGTGAAGGGGTGTCAATCGGGGTGGTTCTACATCACCGAGCCGCGCGACGCCAACTGGGCGGCGGCCCCCGAGTTCTGATCCGGAACCCCCATGCGGCTCACCTCCTGGGAACAGAAGGGCCTGTCCTGGGGCGAATCTTCAGAGCTGACTGGACTCAAAAACTACATCAAGGGCATGAAGGACAAGAACATCAAGCTTGTCAACATGATCCAGGTCATGCTCGTTCGCCGGATTCTGTCGTGCCAAAGGCGAGCATTCAATCTGTGGGAGTTCATCCCGGCCGAACACCAGACGCTTCAGAGGCTCTACGGCATGAAGCACAAAAACGTGTGGAAAGCGTTGTTCAAGGCCTCCAAAGTACCTCCTCACATATCCGAGGACCGTGGGCTCCACGCCGCGCGGCCTCCTAGTCAGGTGAGTTCTCAGGCTGCCACCGGATTCGGTTCTTCCCAATATATTCTTGGGGGAGCCTTAAGTAATTGTGCATATTTGTTCAGGATTATGTGGAGACAGCGGAGCAGATTGATTGTCCCGCTTCGCTGCCAGAAAGCCCAACTAATGCTCTCCTGACGGAGATGCTGGTCCCAGCGCCCTACAAGGGGCCGGAGAAGAAGGCCGATAAGAAAGCCCCGGGGATCCGAAAGGGTCTCCGACGTAAGGGTGCGCCAGAAGCCTCGTCCGAAGATGAGGAGGCACACTCCTCCACCGAAAGGGAAGAAGAAGAGGAGGCCACCCCATCCGGAAAGGACGGCGGGCCTGAGAGGGCGGACCAGGGGGCCAGGAGAGCCCCCCGGCACAAGGCCTTCATACCCTCGTCGTCCGATGATGACGAGGCAGATTCCTCCCGCGGTGGCGGGGGGAAACAAGAAGAAACTCCACCTCCCCGTATTGGGGGGGGGAGAAAAAGAGGAAGGCCACTCCGGAGGGGGAGGCTGGGACGTCCAAGAAGGGAAAGGCGTCCCTTCCGGACTACTCCGCCACCACTTCCGATAGCGACGAGGGGTGGCTACCCAGGAAGAAGCCCCTAGTGCGATCGTAAGTATCCGCACTCTATCGTAATTTTGCTTCATAGTTTTGTTATAACGCCGAACTTGTATGCAGTCCGGCCAGGGTCCATCCCGAGGTGTCGTCTTCGGACGGGTCCTTGAGTGATTTGGCAATGAACTCACTTCCAACGGCCACTACTCCTCGGCCTACGGATGACACGGAGGTGTTGTCCCAAAGGCTCCCAGAGCGGGGGGGAGGTGGATCTGGAGGCGCCCCAAGGCGGCATTCCAAACGTCGAACACGCGGGGTTCAAGATCCCCGCGGATCGTGTTGATGAGAGTCGTAGCAGGCCGGGCTCTCAAACGAACACTGTTCCGGAGCCTTCAATGGTTCCGGACTTAGGCGGGCAGCCCCTCGTTAGGGAGGGAGAGCCGTCTGTGTCGAGGACTTCCGTTGCGCCCGAGGCGCCGGATTGTCTGCTGGAAGCGCTTCGAGGCGCTTCAATGGAAGAAGAGCACCGTACTCTTATGAGTGCAGTGATTCAGAAGGTTTTGTCCACCAAGAGTGGACTAACCGAAGCTTGCACCAGCCTACTAACAGGCTTTGAGGTAAATAATAAAAATGTGTGAAATTACCACCCGATAGGTAGTAGCCCCTGATACTCTGTTTGGTGTTCGAAAGAAAAACCAAATGGAGGGTCAGTTATAATCCGCGGGAGTCTGACAGTAGGTTTGAATGTGAATAAGCAGGCTGTGCTACTTGCCGCTGCGGTCCATACAGCCAAGCTCGCCGGACTAAAACAGGACCTGGAGCAGGCGCAAGGAGAGCTCAACCTCACGAGGAGGCAGCTCGAAGAGAGAAAAGGTGAATGATTCCCCTCTCTTATATAATGAATGGTAGATAAAATTTGATTATGATAACGATGAAGCATCGTGATTTGGTGACAGAGGCCACCACCGAAGTGGCGTCTCTCAAGAAAGCGCTGTCTGAGGCCGAACACAAGGCGGCCTTGGAACACAAGGAGTGCAAAAATCAAGAAGCCCGAGTGGGGGAGGTACAAGAAGAGCTCCAGGAGCTCGGCAAAAAGTTTGAGTCCGTGGAGCATGAGCTTAAGGCGAAAGAGGCCAAGCTTGTGAAGGCCCTTGTAGGTATAAAAGACGCCAAGGCCGAAGCCGAGAAGGCACAGCAGGAAATCCAGGAGGCCAAAAAGATAAAGGCGGGTAAGAAATTCTTTATGCAAAGCAAACATGTGGAGGAGGCGTTTCTTTTACTTACCCGAGTCCGGAGCTCTCCAGGGGCATTCGCAGGTCTGCCACGCAGCGTATCAGATGCCGCGGAGTTCTACCGTGCTCAGGAGGGGAGCTCAACGGAGAAGCTGTTCTGGTCCCAGTATGCCGGGGCCGAACATCCAACGCCTCTGAGTGACCAACTGAAGCAGTTGGTCGAACTCCACAGGGCGGCCAAAGTGGCTATGAAGGATTTCATAGTCCGGATGTGGCCTAGTGAGCCACTGCCCACCAGCTACTTCGGCCTGATCAAGCGGATGGTGAATGCCTGTCCGTGACTGGAAGTCATCAAGCGATCCGTTTGTATTGAGGGTGCCCGCCGGGCCTTTGCCCGTGCGAAGGTGCATTGGGGCAAGCTAGATGCGGAGAAGCTGGTTAAGGATGGGCCGCCGGAGGGCAAGACGCGTCGCTATCCGGAGAAGTGTTATGATGGCGTTATGAAGGGCCCTCGCCTCGTGGCCGATGAATGTACCATGGACATAATTTTAGAATGAATAGACTTCTATCATGTTTTTAATTTAAAGACGAAGTTACTTGCGCTATGTAGTGCTTTTGTTATTTAAAATATTACCTTTTGTGCGGCTATTTATAAAATTCTGAAAGTAGGACAGTCGTCGGCTTCTGCCCTCATGTAACTAGTACTGGGGTGTTCGTGGAAAACCCGGACACTCTTTATCCAAATGTTTGGTCCCTTAAGGAGGTGTCCGGCGCAGCGAACAAGGCAATCGGACTATGCGGCTTTATAACCTTCACTTAGCCATAGAAGTCTACAATTTTAAATTTCGGCGAAGCCCCTAGAATCCGGAAGACCGAATTGGGGCGCTATATACGCCTAAATCGGACGAAGCTGAATTATCGCCTAAAGCGGAAAAATCTTTAAGGATTTTAAGACCTCTCGAACAGCGACCAGCTCTCGCCACATCATGCTAGTCAGTTTTCGGCTTTCTCTGATGAGGTGCTCGTCCGGAAGAACCGGGGTACAATCGCAGTAGTTCTCCCCGCGCTACCTTAGCCGATATAACGGAACATAAGGCACCAAAACAAGGGAGGCGGGCTATCCCAACTGTAGACCCAAGACATGATTCGGAGTTGATGCATATAATGCTATAAGTTCGGGGTGCCGCACTGTTGAAAGTGTTGGGACTTTTCTTGCCATTTTATCGGGCGCCATAAGAAACCCCTGGCAAACTGAACGTACCAAGGTGTACGAATGCAATATCAAATAGACATTTGTAAGAAAAAATGCTTGAATAAGAATAATAAGTTGACGCTATATATGATCTCCCATTGATGAATAATATGTTTAAGCGTATGTTTACAATGAATGCATTAAGCGGAGATAAATAGGATTATTTGACATACCCTATCCAGGGGCAGGCTACGTACAGATAGATAAAGCAGGTATAACGATTGTAAATAGATTCCACCTGGGTATTTCCTTCTGTGCGCAAAGCCTATTGGCTCCTTGGTTTTCTCTCCTATGTAAGTCCGACAATCCGGCTCTTCTGGAGAAGCTACACTAAAGCAATTTCCTGAAAGGTAAAAGGAAAGGCTACTAAGGTGTGTGGTGGTTATACCGCACTTTTGACTGAGCCACTGTTGCACCTCCGCATGTGCCCATGGTATTTTGAGTGCGTAATTGTGTACGCGTGGCATGAATGCTGCTTTGATGGGATTTGAGCGGAGGCTGGACTGCTAGTCGTGCTCTTGGCATGCCTGGTGTTCCTGTTGCGGGGTACTCGAACCTCACTTGACGGTGCTTGAGGTTGTTGTCGCCGGATTGGTGGTTTGCTGGAGGAGGCCGCATTGTACTTCTGCCGCAAGGGCTGCAGTATGCTCTTCTGTACAGAGAGAGCGGTCCATGTTTCCATTGACTGTTATGACCCCGCGCGGACCTGGCATCTTGAGCTTAAGGTATGCATAGTGTGGTACCGCATTGAATCTAGCGAATGCGGTTCGTCCGAGTAGTGCGTGGTAACCACTGCGGATAGGGACGATATCGAAGATTAACTCTTCACTTTGGAAGTTATCCAGAGATCCGAAGACCACTTCCAATGTTATAGAGCCCGCACAACAGGCCTCTACTCCAGGAATTACACCTTTAAAGGTGGTTTTGGTGGGCTTAATCCTTGAAGGGTCGATGCCCATTTTGCACACTGTGTCCTGATGGAGCAGGTTCAGGCTGCTGCCTCCGTCCATAAGGACTCGCGTGAGGTGGAATCTGATGATGATTGGGTCTAAGACCAATGCGGCCGAGCCGCCATGATGGATGCTAGTAGGATGATCCCTACGATCAAAGGTGATCGGACAAGCTGACCATGGGTTGAATTTGGGGACGACTGGCTCCATCACGTAGGTGTCCCGTAGTGCTCGCTTTCGTTCCCGCTTGGGGATGTGAGTGGCGTAGATCATGTTGACCGTTTTCACCCGGGGGGAAATTTCTTCTGTCCCCCCGTGTTCGGACGCCGGGGCTCCTCGTCATCGTCGTTGTGCAGCCCCTTGTCCTTGTTTTCGGCATTTATTTTGCCGGCCTGTTTAAATACCCAGCAGTCTCTATTGGTGTGGTTGTCTGGCTTGTCCGGGGTGCCATGAATTTGGCACGAACGCTCCAGTATGCGGTCTAAACTGGACGGTCCCTAATTGTTTCTTTTGAATGGCTTCTTCTGCTGACCGGATTTAGATCCGCTGAAGCCGGCATTGACTGTCGTGTCTTCGGTGTTGTCGCCGTTGTTCCGTCGCTTGTGTCTGTTGCGCCGTAGCTTGCCATTATTGTCACGGACATCTGAAGTGCCAGAATGTGGCGTAGTGCTGCTACGAGCTAACCAGCAATCCTCGCCCGTGCAAAAGCGGGTCATTAGTGTCGTGAGAGCTGCCATGGACTTGGGTTTCTCCTGGCCAAGGTGTCGAGTGAGCCACTCGTCATAGATATTATGTTTGAAGGCCGTCAGGGCTTCGGCGTCCCGACAGTCGACTATTTGGTTCTTTTTAGTTACGAACCGAGTCCAGAATTTCCTGGCTGATTCTCCGGGCTGTTGAGTAATGTGGCTCAAGTCATCAGCGTCTGGAGGTCGCACATATGTGCCTTGGAAGTTGTCAAGAAATGCATCTTCCAGGTTTTCCCAACTGCCAATGGAATTTGCAGGCAGGCTGTTTAGCAGTGTCGGGCGGGTCCTTTGAGCTTAAGGGGAAGGTACTTGATGGCATGTAGATCGTCTCCGCGGGCCATGTGGATGTGGAAAAGGAAATCTTCAATCCATACCGCAGGGTCTGTTGTCCCATCGTATGATTCGATGTTTACGGGTTTAAACCCTTCTGGGAATTCATGATCCATCACTTCATCGGTGAAGCAGAGGGGGTGTGCGGCACCTCTGTGCCGGCCTATGTCACAACGCAGTCCGGCCGCGTCTGACTGGTTATATTCGGCCTGGCTGGATTTATTGTTAGTGTATCTGGTATGACGGTCATCGTCATGTGCTGCAGCGCGCCCCCGTGATCCGTAGACCGATCTTGGTTGTCCTGCGGTCTTATCCAGTCTATTGCGCAGGTCCTGAGTATTGCCCCGGGCCGTAGTAAACTGGCGCGGAGGTGTAGGCTGGTATTCGGGCTGATATGCCGTTTTATCCCGACCTCGAGGCGGCCGGTCAGCCGTGTGGCGCTCGAGTCCATATTCCTCGGCTGCCAGGACTTCTGTCCATCTATCTGTGAGCAGGTCTTGATCAGCTTGAAGCTGCTGCTTCTTCTTCTTCAGGTTTCTCGCAATGGCAATAAGCCGGCGCTTGAAGCGCTCCTGCTCCTCGGGGTCCTCGGGCATGCCGAACTCGTCGTCGCCGAGTCTAATCTCGTCTTCGGAGGGGGCATGTAGTTGTCCTCCTCCGGATACCCATCTGTCGCCTGTTCGCCGGGGCTGTCCTGCCCATCTTCCTGCTCGGCCTGCTCGAAGGCGGGCTGATCGGAGTTGTATTCATCGTCAGCACCGTCCGGATTGTTTTCGTCTCCGGTGCCGGTATTGCCTTGGCGGGGCTTGGAGCGGCCCTGGCGACGCCCATGTTTTGCTTTCTTCTTGGAGGGGTTATCCTCCATTACCTCACCGCCATTTGTTTCTTTCGGAGTGTCCACCATATATATATCGTATGTGTCGGATTTCGGGTTCCGGCAGACCCTCTAGGTTCGAACACTGGGGTGCGCGCGGAGATCTCGCCCTCTACCTACTTGCACCTTGCCGCCTCGCTAGGATCTAAGCAATGAAAAGAGCAACACGAGAGACACGGGGTTTATACTAGTTCGGGCCACCATTGTGGTGTAATACCCTACTCTAGTTTGTGGTGTGGTGGATTGCTTCTTGGGCTGGTGATGAACAATACAAGGAAGAACAGCCTCGCGAGCGGAGGGGTTCTTGTGTTGGTGGTTCTGGCTAAGGTTCGATTGGTCGATCCCCTGCCTTGAGAGTGTCTAGTACTATTTATAAGCAAAGGCCCTGGGCCTCTTCCCAAATATTGAGCGGGAAGGGCGCCAACAATTGGCCATTTTGAAGGGGAACATCTAGTACACTTATCCTGACTAAAGTTGGTCCTCCCCTGTCAAAGGCTCTGGTGGTGACGCCGGCTTGGGCTCCACAATGACTTCCTTCCTGCCGTTGCGACGGTCTTGGTCTTGTTGCACCGAAATGGATGCCTTTGCTTGATGCTCTCGTCTGCGCTTGTTCCCTTGGCACCAAAGAGGAAAGGAGGACATTGCGCAGGCTGGCGCCCGCCTGGCGCCCTTGGTCGTCATGGCTTGCATCATGGGCACCTCGCGAGGTGCCCCGCCTTGATTTCTCCACCTCCTCGCGAGCCAGCCTGACGAGGCCGTGCCTGAGGAAGCTTCCCGGCGTCCACCCCGCGAGGCTTGGCCCCTCGCGAGGGTCTTGCGCTTGAGCTGATGAAGATGGGACGTGCTGGGCCGCCCCTTGAGCCACGTCGCAGGCCGCAGGCACGCAAGTCTGGGGACCCTCGTTCCCAGAACGCCGACAGTAGCCCCCGGGCCCAAGGCGCGCCCGGACTTGGCTGCGTAGAGAAGCGAAGGGGCAAGCACGAAGCGCCGCGGGCCCTAACAGCCTACAGCCTTAGGCGCCGCGTGGCGGTTGATTGGACATGGGCGGCTCCGCTCCCCCACAACGCCTCGGCAACTGCATGAACTGACAAGTCCCTGCATCCAATGCGGGTCATGATTACCTGTGATCGTGGAGGCCGGCGGTTGGCCTCCTCTGGCTATAAGTACGGGACGGCGCCTGCCCTTCCGGTCCATCCCCTGTTGCTTCTCCTTCTTCTTCATGGCTCCGCCAAAGAGGTCCTCGGCCGCGGAGAAAGGAAAGGCCCGCCAGGTGGGGCCTGACCCTCCCCCGCCCACGCGCGGTCGAGGACGTCCCCGCAAACACCCTGCGACTCCCATGGTGGCTCCTCGCGGCCGTGGAGGTGATCTCCCACGTGGTGATGGGCGGCATGCCGCCGCTGGGGGGCATGCTATGGCCTTGCGACCCCTTAGGCCGTGCTCCCACTCGACAGAGGTTCTGCCGGGGTTTGTTGTGTGGTCGGCGGAACCCGCCAGCACCCGGCTCCAACTTCCTCGCTACCTCCTAGGTGAGCTTCCGGCTGGCGCCCCGGGCGGCCTCTGGCTTCACGCGGACGGTTGCTGCAGCCGAGCCTCCTGGGCTTCACTGGAGGTCTCTGCAGCCGGCAGCCTGGCCCTGACCCGCGGTTGGCAAACGTTTGCCCGCGTGCGTGGTCTGAGCCGGCGGTGCACACTGCACTTCAAGTTCGACGGCGATGCCACCCTCTACGTGAGCGTGTTCGGGGAAGATGGTCGCCGCGCTGGGTGTTGCCCTGAGAATGATGACCGGGGCCGTGGGTCCAGCCCCAGCAACAATGAAGACGACTGCACGCACGTGGTCGGCAGTGCTCATGGTTCATCGAGCTTCGACAGCTCTTCTTCGGGCAGCGGCTCCTCCAGCGGTGGCCGCGATCAGCCTCCGCGCCGCTGCAGCCGCCTGGAGGGAGGTAGCGGGTCTGCCCCTCGTCACGCCTCGGTGAAGCGCGAGATGGAGTCCTCCTGAGCTCCGAAGGCAGTTCGAGTCTCCGCCGTGAGTTGGTGTCCAGCGAGTCGCGCCTGTTTTGTTCCCCCTTTTTTTCCTACGCAAAGAGACAATAGTATAGGGGCCCACGAGGGTGTGCTTGGACTATTGCTGTTAATTATATTACTGCTTCCGCTATTCTGGTATTGTGCCTTTGTACCGCGTGCCTGCACGCAGAAATTACTTAGCTCGGGGGGAGGCCTGTCGTGACCCTTGCTTCCCGAGGCCGAGGCCTCGTCAAACGCTTCGAGTCCTGCGAGGGTTAGTCTGAAGAAGTAGCTCCCGGCCTCAGCTGCGGAGGCGACCGACCCAGGTCTTGTGTTCGTGTCGCGGTGCCCGTGGGGCACGGACTGGAGGGGTGCTCCTGCAGTGGACCTGCGTTGGGAAACCTCGGACAATAAGGGCGGAAAACACTCGCGAGGGTGCCCGCGTTGCTCCCTCGCGAGACTTGTGCGAGAGAAATCGGGGTAGGAGAGCGAAAAAGGCAAAGAGTCACAAGCCAAAGACGACAACAACTTCAATAAAACCTCGAATTGGGATGAACAAGCCAACTGCGGAAAGCAAATGAGAAAAGCCGCGTTCGGCACCTAATCTAGTCTTCAACGTCTTCTCACCAGCGTGGAGCTAAGTGCTGCCACTGGGCGTGGGAGGGAGCCCAGGGCCTGAGGCCGGCGCTCCTAAGACTCTAGGGCGTGTACATCCCCAACTCATTATTACGTGAGAGTGTCATGGGCGGCGATTTTCACAGGCATTGGCCTTCTTCACAGGCTCCGGGCCTTTCTCGGGAAGATAGACTTCACAAGCGTTTGCCTTCTTCACAGGCACCGGGCCTTTTCCAAAATGCGACAGCTTCACAAGCGTTCGCCTTCTTCACAGGCTCTAGGCCTTTTCCAAAATGCAGTAGCTTCACAGGCGTTTGCCTTCTTCACAGGCTCTGGGCCTTTTCCAAAACACAACAGCTTCACAGGCGTTCACCTTCTTCACTGGCTCTGGGCCTTTTCAAGGGTAAAATCTCCGGAGGTGCTGGATGTATCACGCGTTCTGGACGGGCACCCCCTCCTGAGTCTCCAAGCACGCGGAGCTGGGCCTGGAAACATGAACAACCTTGAACGGGCCTTCCCACATGGGGGAGAGCTTATGCAGTCCCTCCCTGGAGAGAACCCGCCTGAGCGCGAGGTCCCCTACCTCGAGAGTCCTGGGGCGGATGTTGCGGCAGTGGTATCGCCACAGCGCTTGCTAGTATCTTGCTGCTCGGAGCGCAGCTTCCCGATGACGCTCCTCCCCCGGCACGAGGTCCGTCCCCGCATGGCGTCCTGCTGCGCCTCGTCGAACACCAGGACCCGTGCGGAACGACGTCTGGCCTCGTGAGGGAGGACCGCTTCAGCTCCATAGACCAGGAAGAATGGGGTCTCGCCAGTTGGCTTGGTCGCGGTCGTGCGGATGGACCACAACATGGATTGAAGCTCGTCGTACCAACCTTGGCTGCAGGCCTCCAACTTCTTCTTGAATGTCCTGGTCTTGAGGCCTCTCAGGACCTCCGTGTTGGCCCGCTTGGCCTGACCGTTGCTCCAGGGGTGCGCCACTGAAGGCGTAGCATATCTGTGTTCCAAGGTTAGCACAGTATGTTTTGAAGAGGTTACTGGTGAACTGCGAACCGTTGTCGGTGATGATGCGGTTCGGCACCCCGAACCGGCTCACGATGCCCTTGATGAACTTGACCGCAGAACCTGCGGGGATGGTGCGGACAGCTTCCACTTCAGCCCACTTAGTGAACTTGTCCACGACAACGTAGAGGTAGCGATAGCCCCCTGGCGCCCGAGGAAACAGGCCCAGGATATCCAGCCCCCAGACTGCGAATGCCCATGAGAGGGGTATAGTTTGTAGACCTCCTGCCGACTGATGGATCTGCTTGGCATGGAATTGGCAGGCCTCGCAAGCCTTCACCAGCTCGACGGAATCATTGAGCGCAGTGGGCCAATAGAATCCACTGCAGAACACCTTGCCAACAAGGGTCCGCGACGATGAATGATGCCCACAGTCTCCACCATGTATATCCGCCAGCAGTTCCTTCCCTTGCTCCCTGGAGATGCAGCGCAGGGACACATCATTCGGTGCCTCCGATAGAGCTCTCCATCCCTGATGCAGTATGTTGTGGCCTGCCGCGCCACGCGCTCCGCTTCCTCCTCCTTCTCTGGCAAGGTCCCTTGCGTCAAATAGCTCCAGAGCTCCGTGATCCAGCACCCCTCCTGAGGCTCCATCATCAAGAGCAGACGCGCCCCTGAGGCCGGGCCGCAGACCGGGGCTCCCGAGGCTGGCGGCTAGGGGAGCTCCTCCCGAGGATGCACCGCACTTGATAGCGATGGCGTGGCCGAGGGCTTGAAGAGCCGCTCCTCGAAGACGCCAGGCTCCTGAGGTAGCTACCTAGATGCTCGTTTGGCGATGTCGTCAGCCTCCTGATTGGTGCCACGGGGCACATGCTGGAACTCTAGCCCCCAGAACTGCTTCTCCATCCTGCGGACCTTGCAAGGTAGGCTTCCATGTGCTCATCCCTTGGCTCGTATACTTTGTTGGAGAAGTTGACGAGGAGTTGAGAATCGCCCTTGATGGTAAGGCGCTTCACTCCTAGGGCGGCCGCGGCCTTCAGGCCTGCTACTAGGCCTTCATATTCTGCTATGTTGTTGGAGACCTTTTCTCCGTGCTGGAAACAGAGCTGCACGGCGTAGTAGAGCTTGTCTTGAGTAGGAGATATAAGCACCGCACCAGCCCCCGCGCCGTGCCTGGAGAATGCCCCATCGAAGTACATGACCCAACCATCCGGTGCCTCGCTTCCCGAGGAGAGGGATCGATCCTCATCAGCCTTGAGGCCCGGCGCCTCCGCCCATTCTGCCATGAAATCTGCCAAGGCGGCCCCCTTGATGACTCTGGTTGTGCTGAATTCGAGCTGAAACGCTTGCAGTTCAATGTTCCACTCGGTGACTCTTCCAGCTGAGTTAGGGCTCCTGAGCACCCTTTCCAAAGGGTGCGCTGAGACAACCTTGATGGGGTGGCCCTGAAAATAATGCCGCAGCTTGCGCGAGGCCACCAATAGCGCGAGGAGGAGTTTCTGAGGCATGGGGTACCGCGCCCTCGCGTCCCGCCACACTATGCTGACGAAGTACACAGGGTGTTCAACGAGGATGGAAGTGCTGGTGTCGATGGCGCCCTCCGGAGACCGTGGTGCCTCCTGAGACAGGGGAGCCCCCAGAGGCTGGTCGCTAGGGGCATCCGCTGTCCCGAGTGTGTTCCCCTGCGGCGGCTGATCCTTCTTGGTTGTGGCAGTGGTCTCTGTGGGTCTTCCTTGTTCACGCTTCGCCTCGACCCGAGCAGATGCCGTGACCTTGTTCTGATGCTCCTCCCTAACCGCCACCAGGGCTACGCTGGCGGAGTAGGGAGTGGCTGCAAGGTAGAGCACCAGGGGTTCCTGAGGGCGCGGGGCCACCATTACCAGAGGGTTGGTTAGGTACCTCTTGAGATCTTGGAATGCCTTGTCGGCCTCTTCAGTCCATTCAAAGGGTCCCTTTTTCTTCATCAGCTTGAAGAAGGGCAGCTCTTGCTCCCCCAACTTGGAGATGAAGCATCCTAGTGCAGTCACGCACCCAGTGAGCTTCTGCATTTCTCTAAGGGTCTTTGGCGGGCTCATGTCCTCGACCGCCTTGACCTTTTCAGGGTTAGCCTCGATGCCTCGGTGGGAGACGAGGAAGCCCAAGAGCTTGCCTGAGAGGACCCTAAACACACACTTCTCTGGGTTGAGAAGCAGGCTCATAGCATTGAGGCTTGTGAAGGTTTCCTCCAGGTCTTGTATCAGGGTCTTGGCCTCGCGAGACTTCACCACAATATCATCGACGTAGGCCTCAACGTTCTTCCCGAGTTGCGGGCCCCAGGTGATGTGCATCAGCCGCTGAAAGGTCGCCCCTGCATTGCGCAGCCCGAATGGCATGCATGTGTAGCAGTACACCCCACACGGGGTTAGAAAAGCCGGTTTTTTCCACATCTTCTACCGCCATCTTGATCTGGTGATACCCAGAGAAGGCATCCAAGAAACATAACAGGTCACACTCTACGGTGGAGTCGATGATCTGATCGATGTGGGGGAGTGGAAATGGATCTTGCGGGCAAGCTTTGTTGAGGTTGCTGAAGTCGACACACATACGTTCCTTCCCCCCTTTCTTTGGCACGACGACTTGGTTGGCCAACCAATCCGGGTATCGAACCTCGCGAATGACCCCTGCAGCTTCCAACTTGCGGGTCTCTTGGACGATGAAAGCGTGCTTTTCCATGGACTGCCGCCTTGCTTTCTGCTTCACGGGGCGGACATTGGGGCACATGTTGAGGTGGTGCTCAATTACGCCTCTAGGGATCCCTGCCAGCTGATCAGGCTCCCATGCGAATACCTTCTTGTTCTCGCGCAAGAACTTGACCAGGGCCTCCTCCTGCTCGGGCTCGAGGCGGGCGCCTACGGTGAAGGTGGCGTCAGTGGATCCGTCCTCATCAACCAGCATTTGCTTGGTTTCTGCCTTGTCTTGGGTGAACAACCGCTTCTTCTCGGTCGGTGCAGCCCCTTTGGGCTCAGGGGCGTCCGAGTCGGCAGGCTACGCCGACGCCGCCGCCTTAAAGGCGAGATTGAGCGCTTGCAATGCATCCCCGGTGTCTCCGCACACGATGAGGACGCCGCTGCTCTCGGACATTTTCATGAGGTTGTACGCCAGGTGAGTCGCGGCCATGAATCGGGCCAGCGCTGGGTAGCCGAGGATGGCATTGTATGGGAGGCCGATGGGGGTGATGTCGAAGTCGATTAGCTCCGTACGGAAGTTGTCATAGGTGCCGAAGGTTATCGGGAGACGGATCTGCCCCAGGGAGCTAGCGGACCCGCCCCCAACGCCCAAGAAGGGCCGGCTGGGCCGAAGCCGCTCCGGTGGTATGTGGAGGAGGCTGAAGGCTTCAATCGAGAGGACGCTGAGGCCCGAGCCGCCATCGATGAGAGTCCTGGTGACAGCGACCTGGCAGATGGTGAGGGTGCATAGCATTGGGAGCGCACCCGAGCAGGCTGAGTTGGAGGGGTGGTCCTCCGAGCTTAAGGCCAGATCAGCCTTGGGCGCCGATCGACCTGAGGGAGCCCCCTGCCGCGTGGAGGCAGCGTCGACCTGGTGGACGAATGGCTTGACATGGTGGCCCAAAGGTGGCGCCTGCAAGCCGCCCAGGAGGGCCGCGACGACCAGGGGCACCGGTGCAGCATGTTGGGCGAGGAAGAGGTTGCGCAGCTCTTCCCAAGGGGCCATGGAAGCCGTCGGTAACTTGTCCGGCCGCCGTACCTGTCGCAAGACTGGGGCCAAGGCTCGGAGCCCCCTGGCCCCCGCGCTAGCGCTAACGACCGGAGCGGGTGGCGCGCCGCTCATCGCAGGGCGAGTCACGGTGTCGGCGAAGAGCGGGTCGGCGGAAGGAAAAACTCTGGCGCACCCCTACCTGGCGCGCCAAATGTCGGATTTCTGGTTCAGGCAGACCCTCTAGGTTCGAACACTGGGGTGCGCGTGGAGATCTCACCCTCTACCTACTTGCACCTCACCGCCTCGCTAGGATATATGCTATGAAAAGAGCAACACGAGAGACACGGGGTTTATACTAGTTCGGGCCACCATTGTGGTGTAATACCCTACTCTAGTTTGTGGTGTGGTGGATTGCCTCTTGGGCTGGTGATGAACAATACAAGGAAGAACAGCCTCGCGAGGGGAGGGGTTCTTGTGTTGGTGGTTCTGGCTAAGGTTCAATTGGTCGATCCCCTGCCTTGAGAGTGGCTAGTCCTATTTATAAGCAAAGGCCCTGGGCCTCTTCCCAAATATTGAGCGGGAAGGGCGCCAACAATTGGCCATTTCGAAGGGGAACATCTAGTACACTTATCCTGACTAAAGTTGGTCCTCGCCTGTCAAAGGCTCTGGTGGTGACACCGGCTTGGGCTCCACAATGACTTCCTTCCTGCCGTTGCGACGGTCTTGGTCTTGTTGCCCCGAAATGGATGCCTTTGCTTGATGCTCTCGCCTGCGCTTGCTCCCTTTGCACCAAAGAGGAAAGGAGGACACTGCGCGGGCTGGCGCCCGCCTGGCGCCCTTGGTCGTCATGGCTTGCTTCATGGGCACCTCGCGAGGTGCCCCGCCTTGATTTCTCCACCTCCTCGCGAGCCAACCTGACGAGGCCGTTCCTGAGGAAGCTTCCTGTTGTCCACCCCGCGAGGCTTGGCCCCTCGCGAGGGTCTTGTGCTCGTGCTGATGAAGATGGGTCGTGCTGGGCCGCCCCTTGAGCCACGCCGCAGGCCGCAGGCAGGCAAGTCTGGGGACCCCCATTCCCAGAATGTCGACAGTATGAAGAGGTGGTTGTCCACCGCCCTGTGGGCGGTGGCTCCTGTGTGTCTCCTGCATCGTCGTCCATGCCGTCGATTTCTTCAGAGTCGAAGTCAAGCACGTCGGTTAAATCATCGGCCGTGGCAATGAAGTGGGTGGTGTGTGGGCAGTGAATTCCATCGTCGCCTGCTTCCCACTCAAGTCGAACATAGTTCGGCCCAGAGCCTCCCGACAAAGAGAGAGACTTTAGTGAGTTCAGCTTGTCGCCAAAGGGCGAGTGCTGAAAGATGTCCGCAGCAGTAAACTCCATTACCAGAGCCCAACCTGGCTCGAGGGTATGCGGACCGGAACCAACAACCGGATACGAGTCCGGGGGCCCGGGGTTACAGGCCTCCACAGAGGTGAGACCCGTGTTTGGCTCTACTGCCGATGAGTATGCGTCCTGCGGGGCGGGGTCCACCCCTCCGTCCTTGGGCAACGCAACATGCTCCAGATTTAGATCCAGGGCCACTGCAGGGGTGATGTCCCGAGCATTGTCCGACAGCAGGTCTAGGCCATGCTTGTCGTGACTGTCCGGCGCTCCTGGCACATGACCGAATCCGTCGAAGATCAAGTCTCCGTGAATATCCGCCGTGTAGTTCAAGTTTCCGAACCTGATCTGGTAGCCAGGGGCGTAGCTGTCGATCTGCTCCAGGTGACCAAGCGAATTGGCCCGCAGTGCGAAGCCGCCGAACAGAAAGATCTGTCCGGGGAGGAAAGTCTCCCCCTGGACCGTGTTGTTAGAGATTTAAGATGCCATCAAGCCTCGAAGCGACGACACAGTGGAACTCTCAATGAAAGGACCAATGTCGGTGTCAAAACCGGCGGATCTCGGGTAGGGGGTCCCGATCTGTGTGTCTTAAGCTGATGGTAACAGGAAGCAAGGGACACAATGTTTACCCAGGTTCGGGCCCTCTCGATGGAGGTAAAACCCTACTTCCTACTTGATTAATATTGAAGATATGAGTAGTACAAGAGTAGATCTACCACGAGATCGTAGAGGCTAAACCCTAAGAGCTAGCCTATGATGGTATGATTGTAATTGTGACCGGCCTTCTAAGGACCATCCTCTCTGGTTTATATAGACATCGGAGAGGGCTAGGGTTTACATGGAGTCGGTTACAAGGAAGGAAATATAATATCCGTATCGCCAAGCTTGTCTTCCACGCAAAGGAGAGTCCCATCCGGACACGGGCTGGAGTCTTGTGTCTTGTATCTTCACGCTTCAATAGTCCGGACGATGTATATAGTCCGGTTGTCCGGATACCCCCTAATCCAGGACTACCTCACCGGGGTCCCGGCGTGGGTCTTGCCGTGACATCGCGGTCGTCCCCGGCAAAGGATCTTGCCGGAGGTCTTGTGGACTTCCTCGACAAGGATCTTGCGAAGGATCATCGTCTTCTGGTCCTTATCAGATCTTCTGTGCTTATGATCTTTACGAAGGTCTACAAGCTACCATGGAGATGCCTCCCGAGCCTTGGTTCCAATGTGGTTGATGGCGTTGGAACCCTCGGGCTCAAGGGTGGCGCGCTCTGCTGGTGTTGGGAAAATTGCCCCGGCAAGGCTCTTGCTGGGGCTATAGAGGCCGCCTCGGCAAGGGCCTTGCTAGGGGAGTTCACCTCGCCCTCTGCTACGTCTTGAGCTAGCGTTGGTTTTCCCCGAAGAGGAGAGGGTGATGCAGGAAAGTGTAGCGTAAGTATTTCCCTCAGTTTTTGAGAACCCAGGTATCAATCCAGTAGGAGGCTCCTCAAAAGTCCCACGCACCTACACAAACAAACTGAGAAATCGCAACCAACGCAATAAAGGGGTTGTCAATCCCTTCACGGCCACTTGCGAAAGTGAGATCAGATAGAGATAGTATGATAAGATAATATATTTTTGGTATTTTATGATATAGATGCAAGAAAGTAAAGATGCAAATAAAAGTAGATTGAAAGCAAATATGATAAGAGATAGACCCGGGGCCATAGGTTTCACTAGAGGCTTCTCTCGAGAGCATAAGTGTTACTGTGAGTGTACAAATTACTATCAAGTAATTGATAGAAGCGAATAATTATGATGTTGTCTAGGCATGATCATGTATATAGGCATCACATCCATAACAGGTAGACCGACTCCTGCCTGCATCTACTACTATTACTCCACACATCGACCGCTGTCCAGCATGCATCTAGAGTATTAAGTTCATAAGAATGGAGTAACGCATTAAGAAATATGATATGATGTAGAGGGATAAACTCATGCAATATGATATAAACCCCATCTTGTTATCCTCGATGGCAACAATACAATACATGTCTTGCGACCCTTTCTGTCACTGGGTAAGAACACCACAAGATTGAACCCAAAGCTAAGCACTTCTCCCATGGCAAGAAAGATCAATCTAGTAGGCCAAACCAAACCTATAATTCGAAGAGACTTGCAAAGATAACTCAATCATACATAAAAGAATTCAGAGAAGATTCAATTAATATCCATAGATAAATCTGATCATAAACCCACAATTCATCGGATCTTTACAAACACATCGTAAAAAGAGATTACATCAAATAGATCTCCACAAGTGAGGGGGAGATCATTGTATTGAGATGCAAAAAAGAGAGAAGAAGCCATCTAGCTAATAAATATGGACCCGTAGGTCTGAGGTAAACTACTCACAACTCATAGGAGGGGAAAGGATGTTGATGTGGAGGCCCTCCGTGGTCGATTCCCCCTCCGGAAGAGTGCCGGCGAAGGCTCCAAGATGGGATCTCGCGGATACAGAAGGTTACGGTGGTGGAAATTGTGTTTTGTGGTGCCCCCGGATGTTTTCGTGGTCCGTAGGTATATATAGGAGGAAGAAGTACGTCGGTGGATGCCCGTGGGGCCCACGAGACAGGGGGCCCTACAGGGGGGGGGTGCACCCTCCTATCTCGTGGGGCCCTCAGAGATTTCTTGACTTGCACTCCAGGCTCTCCGGTTCAGATTTGTTCCAAAAATAACGCTCCCGAAGGTTTCATTCCGTTTGGACTCCGTTTGATATTCCTTTTCTTCGAAATACTGAAATAGGCAAAAAAAACAGCAATATGGGTTGGGCCTCCAGTTAGTAGGTTAGTCCCAAAAATGATATAAATGTGTAGAATAAAGCCCATAAACATCCAAAACAGGTGATATAATAGCATGGAACAATCAAAAATTATAGATACGTTGGAGGCATATCAAGCATCCCCAAGCTTAATTCCTGCTCGTCCTCGAGTAGGTAAATGATAAAGAAAGAATTTTTGATGTGGAATGCTACCTAGCATAATTCATAGTGTATTTTTCTTTCATTGTGGCATGAATGTTCAGATCCAAATAATACAAAATAAAAGTTCATATTGACATAAGAAATAGTAATACTTCAAGCATACTAAGCAAGTAATCATGTCTTCTCAAAATAGCATGGCCAAAAGAAAGTTATCCCTACAAAATCATATAGTCTGGCTATGCTCTACCTTCATCACACAAAGTATTTAATCATGTACAACCCCGATGATGAGCCAAGCAATTGTTTCGTACTTTAATAATTTCAAACTCTTTCAACTTTCACGCAATACATGAGCGTGAGCCATGGACATAGCACTATATGTGGAATAGAATGGTGGTTGTGGAGAAGACAAAAAGGAGAAGATAGTCTCACATCAACTAGGCATATCAACGGGCGATGGAGATGCCCATTAATAGATATCAATGTGAGTGAGTAGGGATTGCCATGCAACAGATGCACTAGATCTATTATATGAAAGCTCAACAAAACAAAACTAGTGGGTGTGCATCCAACTTGCTTGCTCACGAAGACCTAGGGCATTTTGAGCAAGCCCATCATTGGAATATACAAGCCAAGTCCTATAATGAAAAATTCCCACTAGTATATGAAAGTGACAACATATGAGACTCTCTATCATGAAGATCATGGTGCTATTTTGAAGCACAAGTGTGGAAAAAGAGATAGTAGCATTGTCCCTTCTCTCTTTTTCTCTCATTCTTTTTTTTCTTTTTTTTCTTTTTTCTTTTTCTTTTCTTTGGCCTTCTCTTTTTTTTAGCCTTCTTTTTTTTTCTTTTTGTAAAGTCCGAAGTCTCATCCCGACTTGTGGGGGAATCATAGTCTTCATCATTCTTTCCTCACAGGGACAATGCTCTAATAATGAAGATCATCACACTTTTATGGATTTACAACTCAAAGCTAGAACAAGATATGACTCTATGTGAATGCCTCCGGCGGTATACCGAGATATGCAATGAATCAAGAGCGACATGTATGAAGATTATGATGGTGGCTTTGCCACAAATATGATGTCAACTACATGATCATGCAAAGAGCAATATGACAAAAGTAATGTGTGTCATATGAACGGAACGGTGGAAAGTTGCATGGCAATATATCTCGGAATGGCTATGGAAGTGCCATAATAGGTAGGTATGGTGGCTGTTTTGAGGAAGGTATATGGTGGGTGTATGGTACCGGCGAAATTTGCACGATACAAGAGAGGCTAGCAATAATGGAGGGGTGAAAGGGTGCGTATAATCCATGGACTCAACATTAATCAAAAGAACTCATATACTTGTTGTAAAAATTTAGAAGTCATCAAAAACCAAAGCACGCGCATGCTCCTAGGGGGATAGATTGGTAGGAAAAGACCATCGCTCGTCCCCGACTGCCACTCATAAGGAAGACAATCAATAAATAACATTGTGCTCCAACTTCATCACAAAGCGGTTCACCATATGTGCATGCTACGGGAATCACAGACTTCAACACAAGCATTCTTTAAAACCATAATCACCCAACTAGCATGACTTTAATATTACTACCTACATATCTCAAAACAATTATCAAGTATCAAGTTGATCATAGCATCCATTCACTTTCTATGATAGTTTTTATTATACCCAACTTGGATTCTCATCATTCTAGGACCAAATTAAGACCATAGCAAATACCATGCTGTTCTAAAAGACTCTAAAAATAATATAAGTGAAGCATAGGAGAGACTAGCAATTTCTATAAAATTAATCCACCACCATGCTCTAAAAGATATAAGTGAAGCACTAGAGCAAAAACTATCAAGCTCAAAAGATATAAGTGAAGCACATAGAGTATTCTAGCAAATTCTAATCAAATAGGCTTCTCCCAAAAGGTGTGTTATAGCAAGGATGATTGTGGTAAACTAACAAGCAAAGACCAATATAATACACGACGCTCCAAGCAAAACACATATCATGTGGTGAATAAAAATATAGCTCCAAGTAAAGTTACCAATGAACGAAGACGAGAGAGGGGATGCCTTCCCGGGGCATCCCCAAGCTTAGGATTTTGGCTATTCTTGAATATCTTGGGGTGCCTTAAGCATCCCCAAGCTCAGGCTCTTGCCACTCTTTATTCCATAGTCCATAAAAGCTTTACCCAAAACTTGAAAACTTCACAACACAAAACTCAACAGGAAATCTCATAAGCTCCGTTAGTGAAAGAAAACAAAACCACCACATAAGGTACTGTAATGAACTCATTCTTTATTTGTTTTGGTGTTAAACCTACTGTATTCCAACTTCCTTATGGTTTATAAACTAATTTATTAGCCATAGATGCATTGAAATAAGCAAACAACACACGAAAAACAGAATCTGTCAAAAACAGAACAGTCTGTAGCAATCTGTAACTAACGCAAACTTCTGGAACTATAAAAATCCTACCAAAACAGGACGTACTGGCCAATTTGTTTATTGATCAGAAGCAAAAATAATCAATGCAAAATCTCTTTTCTGTGATTTATTGAATTTTTTCTCATGAGCGCAAAGTTTCAGTTTTTCAGCAGAATCAAATCAACCATCATCATAGTTTATCCTATAGGTTCTACTTGGCACAAACACTAAACAAAAGATAAAAACACATCTAAACAGAAAGTAGAAACAAAATTTAATACTAAACAGTAACAAAAACAAAGAACATAAATAAAATTGGGTTGCCTCCCAACTAGCGCTATCGTTTAACGCCCCTAGCTAGGCATAAAAGCAAAGATAGATCTAACTAGTGTCATCTTTGGCACTTGATTCATAAGTAGCATGCATGATAGATTCATAAGGTAATTTGACTTTATTTCTTGGAAAGTGCTCCATGCCTTTCTTTAAGGGAAATTGGAATCTAATGTTCCCTTCTTTCATATCGATAATCGCACCAATCGTTCTAAGGAAAGGTCTACCAAGAATAATAGGGCAAGAAAGATTGCAATCTATATCAAGAACGATAAAATCTACGGGCACAAAATTTATATTTGCAACAATAAGAACATCATTGATCCTTCCCATAGGCTTTTTAATGGTGGAATCCGCAAGGTGCAAATTTAAAGAGCAATCATCAAGATCATGGAAACCTAGAATATCACATAAAGTTTTCGGAATTGTGGAATCACTAGCACCCAAATCACACAAAGAAAAACAGTCAAAATCTTTAATTCTAATCTTTATAGTAGGTTCCCGCTCATCATTAAGTTTTCTAGGTATAGAAACTTCCAAATTCAGTTTTTCAGCATAAGATTGCATCAAGGCATCAACAATATGTTTGGTAAAAGCTTTGTTTTGACTATAAGCATGAGGAGAATTAACAACGGATTGCAACAAGGAAATACAACCTTTTAAAGAGCAATTATCAAAATAAAATTCCTTGAAATCCGAGATAGTAGGTTCAACATTATTAGAAGTTGAGGATTCTCCAATCTCTCTTTTACCAAATTTAGTATTAAGATCTAAAGACTCCGAATTCTTGGAACGCCTTCTAGACAAAGTTGATTCATCATCCGTCCCATAATCATCAAAATTCATATTGCAAAACATAGATCTAATCGGAGATGCATCAATAACTTTAAGATCCTCATCATTATTTTCATGGAAACTGGAAGAACACGCTTTTATAAAGCTTTCTTTCTTAGCACGCAATCTAACGGTTCTTTCCTTGCACTCGTCAATGGAAATTCTCATCACTTTGAGAGACTCATTGATATCATTCTTAGGAGAAGAAGATCCAAGTTTAAGAGAATTAACATCAAGCGAAAGTCTATCAACGTTCCTAGCCAAATCATCAACTTTGAGCAATTTTTCTTCAAGCAAAGCATTAAAATTCTTTTGAGAAACGATAAATTCTTTCACACTATTCTCAAAATCAGAGGGCATCTTATTAAAATTACCATAAGAATTATTGTAGGAATTTCCATAATTATTACAGGAATTACTAGGGAACGGTCTAGCATTAAAATTTCCTCTATAAGCATTGTTTCCAAAACTATTCCTACCAACAAAATTCACATCCATAGATTCATTATTATTCTCAATCAAGGAAGACAAAGGCATGTCATTAGGATCAAGAGGAGTATTTTTAGTAGAAAATATCTTCATAAGTTCATCCATCTTTCCACTCAAAATATTGATTTCTTCTATAGCATGCACTTTTTTACTAGAAGATCTTTCGGTGTGCCATTGAGAATAATTAGCCATAATATTATCAAGCAATTTTGTACCATCTCCTAACGTAATTTCCATAAACGTGCCTCCCGCGGCCGAATCTAAGAGATTTCTAGAAGCAAAGTTCAAACCGGCATAAAAAATTTGTATGATCATCCATAAATTCAAACCATGAGTAGGGCAATTGCGAAGCATCAATTTCATTCTTTCCCAAGATTGGGCAACATGCTCATGATCAAGTTGTTTAAAATTCATAATATCGTTCCTAAGAGTGATGATCTTAGCGGGAGGAAATTACTTAGAGATAAAAGCATCCTTGCACTTGTTCCAAGAATCAATACTATTTTTACGCAAAGACGAAAACCAAACTTTAGCACGGTCTCTAAGTAAAAACGAAAATAACTTCAATTTGACAATATTATTATCCGTATCTTTCTTATTTTGCATATCACACAAATCAACAAAATTGTTTAGATGAGTAGCGGCATCTTCACTAGGAAGGCAGGCGAATTGATCTTTCATAACAAGATTCAACAAAGCAGTATTGATTTCACAAGACTCAACATCATTAAGAGGAGCAATCGGAGTACTAAGGAAATCATTATTATTGGTATTCGAGAAATCACACAACTTGGTATTATCTTGTGCCATGGTAACAAGTAATCCAACACACAAGCAAATAGAAAAAGGCAAGCAGAAAAGAGAGGAGGAGATTGGGAAAGAGAGGGCGAATAAAATGGCAAGGGTGAAGTGGGGGAGAGGAAAACGAGAGGCAAATGGAAAATAATGTAAATGCGAGGGAGATGAGTTTGTGATGGGTACTTGGTATGTCTTGACTTGAGCGAAGACCTCCGCGGCAACGGCGCCAGAAATCCTTCTTGCTACGTCTTGAGCTAGCGTTGGTTTTCCCCAAAGAGGAGAGGGTGATGCAACAAAATGTAGCGTAAGTATTTCCCTCAGTTTTTGAGAACCAAGGTATCAATCCAGTAGGAGGCTCCTCAAAAGTCCCACGCACCTACACAAACAAACTGAGAACTTGCAACCAACGCAATAAAGGGGTTGTCAATCCCTTCACGGCCACTTGCGAAAGTGAGATCTGATAGAGATAGTATGATAAGATAATATATGTTTGGTATTTTATAATATAGATGCAAGAAAGTAAAGATGCTAATAAAAGTAGATTGAAAGCAAATATGATAAGAGATAGACCCGGGGGGCAAAGTTTTCACTAGAGGCTTCTCTCGAGAGCATAAGTATTACGGTGGGTGAACAAATTACTGTCAAGCAATTGATAGAAAAGCGAATAATTATGACGTTATCTAGGCATGATCATGTATATAGGCATCAGATCCATAACAAGTAGACCGACTCCTGCCTGCATCTACTACTATTACTCCACACATCAATCGTTGTCCAGCATGCATCTAGAGTATTATGTTCATAAGAACGGAGTAACGCATTAAGCAAGATGATATGATGTAGAGGGATAAACTCATGCAATATGATATAAACCCCATCTTTTTATCCTCGATGGAAACAATACAATACGTGTCTGGCAACCCTTTCTGTCACTGGGTAAGAACACCGCAAGATTGAACCCAAAGCTAAGCACTTCTCCCATGGCAAGAAAGATGAATCTAGTAGGCCAAACCAAACCGATAATTCGAAGAGACTTGCAAAGATAACTCAATCATACAAAAAAGAATTCAGAGAAGATTCAATTAATATCCATAGATAAATCTGATCATAAACCCACAATTCATCGGATCTTGACAAACACACCGCAAAAAGAGATTACATCGAATAGATCTCCACAAGAGAGGGGGAGATCATTGTATTGAGATCCAAAAAGAGAGAAGAAGCCATCTAGCTAATAACTATGGACACGTAGGTCTGAGGTAAACTACTCACAACTCATAGGAGGGGAAAGGATGTTGATGTAGACGCCCTCCATGGTCGATTCCCCTCCGGCAGAGTGCCGGCGAAGGCTCGAAGATGGGATCTCGCGGATACAGAAGGTTACAGTGGTGGAAATTGTGTTTCGTGGTGCCCCCGGATGTTTTCGGGGTCCGTAGGTGTATATAGGAGGAAGAAGTACGTCCGTGGACGCCCGAGGGGCCCACGAGAAAAGGGGGCGCGCCTTATAGGGGGCGCCCTCCTATCTCGTGGGGCCATCGGAGCTTTCTTGACTTGCACTCCAGGCTCTTCGGATCAGATTTGTTCCAAAAATAATGCTCCCGAAGGTTTCATTCCGTTTGGACTCCGTTTGATATTCCTTTTATTCGAAATACTGAAATAGGCAAAAAAACAGCAATACGGGCTGGGCCTCCGGTTAGTAGGTTAGTCCCAAAAATGATATAAATGTGTAGAATAAAGCCCATAAACATCCAAAACAAGTGATATAATAGCATGGAACAATCAAAAATTATAGATACGTTGGGGACGTATCACCCTCTTGCTTCTGGTTTCTCCGGTCTTGGCGTTGTTTTGATTGTCTTGCGCCTCTGGCTTCCCTCGTCTGCCCCGCTAAGTGTGGCCGTGGGCACGGCTCTGACTGCCCATGCACAAGTAAAGGGGTACAAAGGAGAGCCCCAACTTTTGTACACCAACAGGAGCCCCCGGGCATGGGCCACACATAAGCGCAACGCGTTGTTGGGCTAGGCCAAGAATGGTGCGCGGGCAGGTGGGATGGATTTTTACCGCGGTAACTTCTTCGTTCGCTGTGCTTCCCTACGACCCGCATTGAATGCGTGATGTGGGGGTCGTGTGCGTTATGACCGCAGCATGCTTGCATCATTCGTGGTGAACAGTAAAGAGGTGGCTTGCGTGTTCCCTTGGAACGGCAGAGCCGCCGCTCATTTACTCTCTCTGTCTTGGAACCATCGTTCCATGTTTCCCACTACGCCTGCGCCTTACGCCACGTACGTCGCATGCACGGAATGGGGTAGGTGACAGACACATGGAATATGGGAAGGCGTGCACGGGCCCATACTCACACGCCTTCAATTGGACGGGGAGGACGGTCGATGGCCTCGCCTACTGCCACTTTAATGAGCCAGATTCGGGAGGGCTCTTTCAGGACCGTAGAGCTAGTCCTTCGGCCTCACCTGCCCAACTATAAAAAGGGGACTCACGGGCAGGAGGAAAAGCATCTCTCTGCATCTCCCCTCTATCTCCATCCTCACCCACGGTCATGGAGAGGGGGCGTGGCCACGGCCGTTCTTCTATGGAGGCGACCAGGTCCTCCTCCCGCTAGAGAGCTGCAACGGTCAAGAAATAGCTAGATGCCCAGGGTGAAGGCCATGCTCGAGGCAGGGTTGCTGGACGGGGCCGCGGTCGGCGAGGTGGTCGAGGCAGAGGTGGGCGCGGAAGGGGGATGCTTGCGCCGTATTCGTCTCCATCGCCATCTCCTCCGCCAACTCCTCTTGTCTCGCCGAGTGTCCACGTCGGGGACTTGGCGCTTGAGTTCATCCTGCAGCTGCGTGGGCTGCTGCATTGCCGCCTTCGTCTTCCCTGGGCGTTCGCAGGTGTGTTGGAGGTCGACCAGCCACCGCGGCTGAGGCTTCACATGAAGGGGTGTTGCCAAGGCGACATGAGGATGAACACAGGGTTCCCCGCCCATCAATTGATGCTTCATACGTCTCCAACGTATCTATAATTTTTTATTGTTCCATGCTATTATATTACCCGTTTTGGATGTTTATGGGCTTTACTTTACACTTTTATATCATTTTTGTGACTAACCTACTAACCGGAGGCCCAGCCCGTATTGCTGTTTTTTGCCTATTTCAGTGTTTCAAAGAAAAGGAATATCAAACGGAGTCTAAACGGAATGAAACCTTCGGGAGCGTGATTTTTGGAACAAACGTAATCCAGAGGACTTGGAGTGCAAGTCAAGAAGCTGCCGAGGTGGCCACGAGAGTGGAGGGCGCCCCCCCCCCCTACTGGGTGCGTCCCCCTATCTCGTGGGCCCCTCGGGCGTCCACCGACCTACTTCTTCCTCCTATATATACCCACGTATTCCGAAAACATCAAAGGTGACAACGAAAAACAATTTCCACCACAGTAACCTTCTGTATCCGTGAGATCCCATCTTGGAGCCTTCGTCGGCGCTCCGCTGGAGGGGGAATCGACCATGGAGGGCTTCTACATCAACACCATAGCCCTTCCGATGAGTTGTGAGTAGTTTACCACAGACCTTCGGGTCAATAGTTATTATCTAGATGGCTTCTTCTCTCTCTTTGAATCTCAATACAATGTTCTCCTTGATCTTCTTGGAGATCTATTCGATGTAACTCTTTTTGCGGTGTGTTTGTCGAGATCCGATGAATTGTGGGTTTATGATCAAGTTTATCTATGAGAAATATTTGAATCTCCTCTGAATTCTTTTATGTATTATTAAGTTATCTTTGCAAGTCTCTTCGAATTATCAGTTTGGTTTGGCCTACTATATTGATCTTTCTTGCAATGGGAGAAGTGCTTAGCTTTGGGTTCAATCTTGCGGTGTCCTTTCCCGGTGACAATAGGGGCAGCCAGGCACATATTGTATTGTTGCCATCGAGGATAAAAAGATGGGTTTTTTATCATATTGCATGAGTTTATCCCTCTACATCATGTCATCTTTCTTAATGTGTTACTCTGTTCTTATGAACTTAATACTCTAGATGCATGCTGGACAGCGGTCGATGTGTGGAGTAATAGTAGTAGATGCAGGAAGGAGTCGGTCTACTTGTCACGGACGTGATGCCTATATACATGATCATGCCTAGATAATCTCATAATTATTCGCTTTTCTATCAATTGCTCGACAATAATTTGTTCACCCACCGTAATACTTATGCTATCTCGAGAGAAGCCACTAGTGAAATCTATGCCCCCCGCTTCTATCCTTTATCATATCAGCTTTCAATCTACTTTTATTTGCATCTTTACTTTTCCAATATATATTATAAAATACCAAAAATATATTTATCTTATCATATTATCTCTATCAGATCTCACTTTCGAAAGTGGTCGTGAAGGGATTGACAACCCCTTTATTGTGTTGGTTGCGAGGTCTTGTTTGTTTGTGTCGGTGCGTGGGACTTTTGAGGAGCCTCCTACTGGATTGATACCTTGATTCTAAAAAAACTAAGGGAAATACTTACGCTACTATTGTTGCATCACCCTTTCCTCTTCAAGGAAAACCAACGCAAGCTCAAGACGTAGCAAGAAGGATTTCTGGCACCGTTGCTGGGGAGGTCTTCGCTCAAGTCAAGACATACCAAGTACCCATCACAAACTCATCTCCCTCGCATTTACATTATTAGCCATTTGCCTCTTGTTTTCCTCTCCCCCACTTCACCTTTGCCGTTTTATTCGCCCTCTCTTTCCCAATCATCTTCTCCTCTCTCTTTCGCTTGCCTTTTTCTGTTTGCTTGTGTGTTGGATTACTTGTCGCCATGGCGCAAGATAATACCAAATTGTGTGATTTCTCCAATACCAATAATAATGATTTCCTTGGTACTCCGATTGCTCCTCTTAATGATGTTGAGTCTTGTGAAATCAATGCTGCTTTGCTGAATCTTGTTATGAAATATCAATTCTCCGGCCTTCCTAGTGAAGATGCTGCTACCCATCTAAACAACTTTGTTGATTTGTGTGAGAAGCAAAAGAAAAAACATACAGATAATGATATTTTTAAATTGAAGTTATTTCCGTTTTCACTTAGAGATCGTGCTAAAGTTTGGTTTTCGTGTTTGCCTAAAAATAGTATTGATTCTTGGAACAAGTGCAAAGATGCTTTTATCTCTAAGTATTTTCCTCCCGCTAAGATCATCACTCTTAGGAACGATATTATGAATTTTAAACAACTTGATCATGAGCATGTTGCCCAATCTTGGGAAAGAATGAAATTGATGATTCACAATTGCCCTACTCATGGTTTGAATTTATGGATGATCATACAAAAAAAATATGCCGGATTGAACTTTGCTTCTAGAAATCTTTTAGATTCGGCCGCGGGAGGCACGTTTATGGAAATCACCTTAGGATAAGCTACAAAACTCCTTGATAATATTATGGCTAATTATTCTCAATGGCACACCGAAAGATCTACTAGTAAAAAAGTGCATGCTATAGAAGAAATTAATGATTTGAGTGGAAAGATGGATGAACTTATGAAATTGTTTTCTACTAAGAGTGCTCCTATTGATCCCAATGATATGCCTTTGTCTTCTTTGATTGAGAATAATAATGAATCTATGGACGTGAATTTTGTTGGTAGGAATAGTTTTGGAAACAATGCTTATAGAGGAAACTTTAATCCTAGACCGTTCCCTAGTAATTCCTCTAATAATTATGGAAATTCCTACAATAATTCTTATGGTAATTTAATAAGATGCCCTCTGATTTTGAGAATAGTGTGAAAGAATTTATGATCTCTCAAAAGAATTTTAATGCCTTGCTTGAAGAAAAATTGCTCAAAGTTGATGATTTGGCTAGGAACGTTGATAGGCTTTCGCTTGATGTTGATTCTCTGAATCTTAGATTTACTCCTCCTAAGCATGATATCAATGAGTCTCTCAAAGCTATGAGAATTTCCATTGATGAGTGCAAAGAAAGAACTGCTAGATTGCGTGCTAAGAAAGATTACTTTGTAAAGGCGTGTTCTTCTAGTTCCATGAAAATAATGATGAAGATCTTAAAGTTATCGATGTGTCCCCTATTAGATCTCTGTTTTGCAATATGAATCTTAATAATAATGGGACTGGATATGAGTCAACTTTAGTTAAACGGCGTCCCAATAATTCAGAGTTTTTAGATATTGATGCTAAATTTGGTAAAAGTGGGATTGGAGAGGTCAAGACTTTAAATAGCGTTGAACCCACTATCTTGGCTTTCAAGGAATTTGATTATAATAATTGTTATTTAGAAGGTTTTATTTCCTTGTTGCAATCCGTTGTGAATTCTCCTCATGCTTATAGTCAAAATAAAGCTTTTACCAAACATATTGTTGATGCCTTGATGCAATATTTTGATGAAAAACTTAATTTAGAAGTTTCTATACCTAGAAAACTTAATGAGGAGTGGGAACCTACTATAAAGATTAAAATTAAAGATCATGAGTGTTATGCTTTATGTGATTTGGGTGCTAGTGTTTCCACGATTCCGAAAACTTTATGTGATATTCTAGATTTCCATGATCTTGATGATTACTCTTTAAATTTGCACATTGCGGATTCCACCATTAAAAAGACAATTAGTAGGATCAATGATGTTGTTATTGTTGCAAATAGAAATTTGGTGCCCGTAGATTTTATCGTTCTTGATATAGATTGCAATCTTTCTTGTCCTATTATTCTTGGTAGACCTTTCCTTAGAACGATTGGCGCGATTATTGATATGAAGGAAGGGAATATTAGATTCCAATTTCCATTAAGGAAAGACATGGAGCACTTTCCAAGAAAGAAAATTAAATTACCTTATGAATCTATCATGCGAGCTGCTTATGAATTGAGTGCCAAAGATGACACTACTTAGATATATCCTCGCTTTTATGCCTAGCTAGGGGCGTAAAACGATAGCGCTAGTTGGGAGGCAACCCAATTTTATTTGTGTTTTTTTCCTGTTTTTTAATAAATTTTGCATCTACCTTCTGTTTAGATGTGCTTTCATGTTTTATTTAGTGTTTGTGCCAAGTAGAACCTATAGGATAACCTATGGTGATAGTTAATTTGGTTCTGCTGAAAAACAGAAACTTTGTGCTCACGAGAAAAAAATCAATAAATCACAGAAACGTGATTTTAAATTGATTGTTTTTGCTGTAGATCAATAGATAAATTACCCAGGACTTCCTTTTTTGGTAAGATTTTTAGAGTTTCAGAAATATTCGAAAGTTACAGATTGCTACAGACTGTTCTGTTTTTGACAGATTCTGTTTTTCGTGTGTTGATTGCTTATTTTGATGCATCCATGGCTAGTATTAAGTGGTATGAACCATAGAAAACTTGGAATAAAGTAGGTTTAACACCAATATAAATAAATAATGAGTTCATTACAGTACCTTATGTGGTTGTTTTGCCTTCTCTCACTAACGGAGCTTATGAGATTTCCTGTTGAGTTTTGTGTTGTGAAGTTTTCAAGTTTTGGGTAAAGATTTGATGGACTATGGAATAAGGAGTGGCAAGAGCCTAAGCTTGGGGATGCCCATGGCACCCCAAGATATTCAAGAATATCCAAAAGCCTAAGCTTGGGGATGCCCCGGGAAGGCATCCCCTCTTTCGTCTTCGTTCATTGGTAACTTTACTTGGAGCTATATTTTTATTCGCCACATGATATGTGTTTTGCTTGGAGCGTCTTGTATGATATTAGTCTTTGCTTTTTAGTTTACCACAATCATCCTTACTGTACACACCTTTTGGGAGAAGCCCACTTGATTGGAATTTATTAGAATACTCTATGTGCTTCACTTATATCTTTTGAGCTAGATAGTTTTTTTGCTCTAGTGCTTCACTTATATCTTTTAGAGTATGGCGGTGGCTTAATTTTGAAGAAATTGTTGATTTCTCATGCTTCACTTATATTATTTTGAGAGTCTCTTAGAACAGCATGGTATTTGCTATGGTTATAAAATTGGTCCTAGAATGGTAGGCATCCAAGTTGGGTATAATAAAAACTATCATAGGAAGTGAATTGTATGCTATGATCAATTAGATACTTGATAATTGTTTTGAGATATGGAGGCAGTGATATTAGAGTCATGCTAGTTGGGTGATTATGAATTTAAAGAATGCTTGTGTTGAAGTTAGCAAGTCCCGTAGCATGCACATATGGTTAAAGTTGTGTAACAAATTTGAAACATGAGGTGTTCTTAGATTGCGCATCCTTATGAGTGGCGGTCAGGGACGAGCGATGGTCTTTTCCTACCAATCTATCCCCCTAGGAGCATACGCATAGTGCTTTGTTTTTGATGACTTGTAGATTTTTGCAATAAGTATATGAGTTCTTTTGACTAATGTTGAGTCCATGGATTATACGCACTTTTATCTTTCCATCATTGCTAGCCTCTTCGGTACCGTGCATTGCCCTTTCTCACCTTGAGAGTTGGTGCAAACTTCACCGGTGCATCCAAACCCCGTGATACGATACGCTCTATCACACATAAACCTCCTTATATCTTACTCAAAACAGCCACCATACCTACCTATTATGGCATTTCCATAGCCATTCCGAGATACATTGCCATGCAACTTTCCACCATTCCGTTTATCATCATGACACACATTACCATTTCATATTGCTTTGCATGATCATGTAGTTGACATCGTATTTGTGGCAAAGCCACCATGCATAAATTTTCATACATGTCAATCTTGATTCATTGCCCATCCCGGTACTCCGTCGGAGGCATTCATATAGAGTCATATCTTGTTCTAGTTTTGAGTTGTAATTCATGAGTTGTAAATATATAGAAGTGTGATGATCATCATTATTAGAGCATTGTCCCCAAATGAAAAAGAGAGAAAGGCTAAAAATAAAAAAAAAGAAAGGCCAAAGAAAAAAAAAAGGAAAAAAAGAGAAAGGCCAAAAAATGCCCAAAAAGAAGAAAAAAAGAAAAAAGGATAAAAATAAAAAAGGGGGAAATGTTACTATCTCTTTATCCACACTTGTGCTTCAAAGTAGCACCATGTTCTTCATGTAGCGAGTCTCATATGTTGTCACTTTCATATACTAGTGGGAATTTTTCATTATAGAACTTCGCTTGTATATTCCTACGATGGGCTTCCTCAAATGCCCTAGGTTTTCGTGAGCAAGAAAGTTGGATGCACACCCACTAGTTTCTTTTGTTGAGCTTTCATAGCGCTAGTGCATCTGTTGCATGGCAATCTCTACTCCTCATGTTGACATCAATTGATGGGCATCTCCATAGCCCGTTGATTATCCTCGTCAATGTGAGACTTTCTCTTTTTTTGTCTTGTCCACACAATCCCCATCGTCATATTCTATTCCACCCATAGTGTTATATCCATGGCTCACGCTCATGTATTGCATGAAAGTTGAAAAAGTTTGAGATTATTTATGTACAAAAAAATTGCTTGGCTTGTCATCGGGGGTGTATAAGATGTGAGCATTTTTGTGTGACGAAAATGGAGCATAGCCTAACTATATGATTTTGTAGGGATGAATTTTCTTTAGCCATGTTATTTTGAGAAGACATGATTGCTTTGATTAGTATGCTTGAAGTATTACTATTTCTTATGTCAATATGAACTTTTAGTTTGAGTCATTTGGATCTGAACATTCATGCCACAATAAAGAAAATTACATTGAGAAATATGCTAGGTAGCATTCCACATCAAAAATTCTATTTTTATCATTTACCTAATCGAGGAGGAGCAGGAATTAAGCTTGGGGATGCTTGATACGTCTCCAACGTATCTATAATTTTTTATTGTTCCATGCTATTATATTACCCGTTTGGATGTTTATGGGCTTTACTTTACACCACTGTTCAAAAAATCGCCCGAGTAGCCGATTAGTCGCTACTCGGTCATCCACCTTGTAAATTACATGTATTCGCTAGTGTTATTCAGCCTCGGGATTAATTGGCTGATTAATCGTATAACAACCAATTAATCTGCCGCAGACCCGATTAATTGCCAGACTCATAGGGGGTATACTGTAAAATTTTAGCCTCCCCTGTCTCTCTCCTCAATTCTCATCCGTGGCCCGGGTGGGTTAGATTTGGCAGCACTACCCACCCCGTGCAGTCGCCGCCCCCTTGCTATGTCATACTCTCAACTGTGAATCTGGGATACATACTTGTGGACCTTGTTATGTTATGCAAATGCAAGAACTATGATTATTTGTTATTAAGTTATTACAAGTCTTAGAGATAGAGCACAAAATGATTGTTGCCATACTTGTTGAATATATCATATTTTAGAGCATTGTTGTCATGCACACGTACACTCATATAATAGTTTGGTGTTTCTGAACTCACGTGTCACATATGACCTCAGATCAAAATTAATGAAACATATAAGTTATTCGCCTTGCCGATAAGAGTAACTTTGATGTTGATTTTTTTTCATATTGGATACTTAGTCATTTGAGGCCATTTAAATTACATTTTTGCGTTGCCAAAATCTAGTCTCAACACCAGGATTACGAGATTTATAAAAAAACTGACCAATTAATGCTCGACCAATTAATTAGCCGATTCACGATTAATCCCTACTCCCTAGCTGACCGAGCAGTTACCGATTACCGATTTCCTGAACATTGCTTTACACTTTTATATCATTTTTGGGACTAACCTACTAACCAGAGGCCCAGCCCGTATTGCTGTTCTTTTACTATTTCAGTGTTTCGAAGAAAAGGAATATCAAACGGAGTCTAAATGGAATGAAACCTTTGGGAGCGTGATTTTTGGAACGAACGTGATCCAGAGGACTTGGAGTGCAAGTCAAGAAGCTGTCGAGGCGGCCACAAGGGTGGAGGGCACCCCCCCTACTGGGTGTGCCCCCCTATCTCGTGGGCCCCTCGGGCGTCCACCGGCCTACTTCTTCCTCCTATATATACAACGTACCCCGAAAACATCAAAGGCGACAACGAAAAACTATTTCCACCACCGTAACCTTCTGTATCCGCGAGATCCCATCTTGGAGCCTTCGCCAGCGCTCCGCCGGAGGGGGAATCGACCATGGAGGGCTTCTACATCAATACCATAGCCCTTCCGATGAGTTGTGAGTAGTTTACCACAGACCTTCGGGTCCATAGTTATTATCTAGATGGCTTATTCTCTCTCTTTGAATCTCAATACAATGTTCTCCTTGATCTTCTTGGAGATCTATTCAATATAACTCTTTTTGCGGTGTGTTTGTCGAGATTAGATGAATTGTGGGTTTATGATCAAGTTTATCTATGAGAAATATTTGAATCTCCTCTGAATTCTTTTATGTATGATTAAGTTATCTTTGCAAGTCTCTTTGAATTATCAGTTTGGTTTGGCCTACTAGATTGATCTTTCTTGCAATGGGAGAAGTGCTTAGCTTTGGGTTCAATCTTGCGGTGTCCTTTCCCAGTGACAATAGGGGCAGCAAGGCACGTATTGTATTGTTTCCATCGAGGATAAAAATATGGGTATCATATTGCATGAGTTTATCCCTCTACATCATGTCATATTTCTTAATCTGTTACGCTGTTCTTATAAACTTAATACTCTAGATGCATGCTGGATAGCGGTCGATGTGCGGAGTAATAGTAGTAGATGCAGGCAGGAGTCGGTCTACTTGTCACGGACGTGATGCCTATATACATGATCATGCCTAGATAATCTCATAATTATTCCCTTTTCTATCAATTGCTTGACAGTAATTTGTTCACCCACTGTAATACCTATGCTATCTCGAGAGAAGCCACTAATGAAATCTATGGCCCACGGTTCAATCCTTTATCATATAAGCTTTCAATCTACTTTTATTTGCATCTTTACTTTTCCAATCTATATTATAAAATACCAAAAATATTTTTATGTTATCATATTATCTCTATCAGATCTCACTTTCGCAAGTGGCCGTGAAGGGATTGACAACCCCTTTATTGCGTTGGTTGCAAGTTCTTGTTTGTTTGTGTAGGTGCATGGGACTTTTGAGGAGCCTCCTACTGGATTGATACCTTGGTTCTCAAAAACTGAGGGAAATACTTATGCTACTATTGCTACATCACCCTTTCCTCTTCAAGTAAAACCAACGCAAGCTCAAGACGTAGCAATGCTCCTTCGTCGGGGCTGGAAAACCTTTCCACGTGCCCATTGCTTGATGGATGGGCATGTCCTCTGCTTCAAGCTAGCGGAGAGTGATTTGCTCTCTGTCAAGGTCTTCGGGCGCTCGGGACACAGGCTAGGGTGTTGTGCGGAGAGCTCAACTGATGCTGAAACCTCCTCTTCGGGCGAGAGTGGCGAGGAGGACAGCGACAACGATGACGAGGGTAGCGGGCGGGAGGATGACAGGTCCGACTAGGCATCAGGCACACCGTTCCTGGGCGACGCTAGCAGCACCATCATTGCATCGCCAGCTCCTTGAACTTCTCGGGGTCGCCTCCTTGGGCGGCTGGCATTGGAGGGACGGGGAAGATGAAGAATGCGGGTGGCGGGCCGTCAAGTCAGAGTACGCGGGCACCGGCGCCTTCATAGCGTATTGGCGGCCCACTGCCTCATCTTTCGGCTCTTCTCCTGGCACCATCATCACCAGCACTCTTCTGGGTGGCCGCCAATATGTTCTCTTGGTGTCTTCTGCTGCTTGTACATTGCCTAGGTACTCCTTCTTCGAGTGATGGCTTGTTCTATTTCTTCCAAATAGCTCAGCAGAAATGTCCATGTACCCTGCGAACCAAAGAGAACGGAAAGGAACAGAGAGACGCACACTCGACCTCTATGCTAGGGGTTAGTCGCCGCTAAGCACTATCAACCCTAACCGAGGGAGAGACTCAACCTAGCATGCATGCTATAACTTAGGGCACCAGAGCTTCATTTATTTATGCTCAGGGTCTGTGTCTGGCTTTGTACAGAGGGTTACATGCCTTGCCAGCAAGGCTTGTGCAAAAGGTT
>NC_041389.1:584394382-584436230 GCF_002162155.2 Triticum dicoccoides
AACCATGCCTTATGGGTAAAACTTGCCAAGATGCTTGATGTTCCAAGAGTTGCTCACTGGAATGGCATCTTCGGTCTCCAGGCGAATTGCGCCGGGCCTGGTGACTTGTATTACCCAATAAGGGCCTTCCCACTTCAGCGTCAACTTGTTGGAATTCTTGGCCGATTGAACACGCCGAAGAACATGGTCGCCTTACTCAAAGCTTCAGGCATGAACCTTGCGGCTATGGTAGCGGCACAAGGCTTGCTGGTAGCTTGCTGCTCTCACAGCCGCCTGAAGACGATCTTCCTTGAGGAGCGTTGCGCCATCTTGCCGCAATCGCTCTTGCTCAAGCTCGTCAAAAGAGAGCACTCGAGCTGACCCGTATGTGAGTTCTGTGGGGAGAACTGCCTCTGCCCCGTATACCAGGGCAAAGGGTGTTTGGCCGGTGGCTCGATTTGGCATCATTCTGATCGACCAAAGAACCATCGGCAACTCATCAATCCAGCGCCTTCCGCTCTTGTGCAGCCTGTCAAAAGTCTTTGTCCTTAGGCCTCGCAATACTTCAGCATTTTCCCTTTCTGCCTGTCCGTTGCTCCGTGGGTGTGCGATGGAAGAGAAACAGACCTTGCTGTCGAGGTCTTGGATGTATTGCATGAAGGTGTGGCTTGTGAACTGTGTGCCGTTGTCGGTGATGACTCTGTTTGGCACACCAAAATGGCACACTAGCCCCTTAAAGAATTTGACGGCTGACTGTGTTGTCACCTTCCTCACTGCTTCCACCTCCGGCCACTTTGTGAACTTGTCAATTGCAACGTACAAGTACTCAAAGCCCCCGACAGCGCGGGGGAAAGGGCCTAGTGTGTCGAGCCCCCAGACCAAAAATGGCCAGGAGAGAGGGATGGTTTGAAGGGCTTGAGCTGGCTGATGAAGCTTCTTTGAATGGAACTGACACGCTTCACACTTGGTTACTAGTGTTGTTGCATCCTGGAGGGCAGTGGGCCAGAAGAAACCTTGCCGGAAGGCCTTGCCGACAAGGGCCCTCGACCCTTATGTGGGAGCCACATATGCCTCCATATATCTTTGCCAACAGCTCTAGTCCTTCCTCCCGGGAAATGCACTTCAATTTCACACCGTTTGGTCTTTTTCTATACAGAACGTTGTCAACGAACTGATACATGGCAGACCGACGGGCTACTTTCTTTGCTTATTCCTGCTCCTCAGGAAGCTCCCCTGTTTGGAGGAATCGAACGGTATGTTGTGCCCATGTCAGAGCCTAGGGCTAGACGGCAAGGACTAAAGGCATTTCCTCTGCCATGGGAGCGGTTGTCTCTACGGCCAGGGCTTGACGCCCTGCCAGAGTCGGTCGCCCCACGGCAGGCTCAATATCCACGGCAACATCTTTGCCAACGGCTCCTGGGAGCTCGGTGGGAAAGTACTTGTCGGGGCGTGATTTCCTCCGCTTGTTCTGCTCTGTCGATGGTTCAACGGATGGTTGAGTTAGCCGAAGCACAAAAGTACATGGTTCCAAAGGTAGTTTGAAGGCAGCGCGCTTCGACAGGTAGTTGGCGATGTCGTTCTCCACTCGGGGAACATGCTCCGCATGTATACCGTCAAAACGCTCCTCGAGCTTCCTCACCTCATCCACATACGCTTCCATTAACAGGCTTTGATAATCCTTGTTGACTTGCCTGACAACAAGCTGTGAATCACCCGTGACGATGAGCGTCTTGATCATGAGGTTTACCGCGATCCTGAGACCGGAAAGCAATCCCTTGTATTCAACTGTGTTATTCGTTGACATCTCCCTGGGAAAGTGCATCTAGATTACATACTTGAGGTGCTCTCCGGTGGGTGTGACGAGCAGCACACCAGCACCGGTGCCTTGCAGCGAGAAAGCCCCGTCAAAGTACATAACCCAGTTGCGACTTGTTTCCTTGCCGGGAAGAGTGGTCTCCTAGATATCTTCATCGGGCGTCGAGGTCCACTCTGCAATGAACTCTGCCAAGACTCTGCTCTAGATCGTCTAAGTACTTTGAAACTTCAAACCAAAGCTCGACAGCTCCAAGGCCCATTCCACAATCCTCCCGGTTGTGTCCGGGTTATGCAGTATCCGTTGTAATGGGAGGCGGGTGACAACGGTGATCTCGTGCGCTTGGAAGTAATGATGCAGCTTCCTTGAGGCCATAAGGAGGTCGAAGAGCAATTTATGCACACCGGATTACCTTGACCTAGCCCCCTGCAAGAGGGAGCTGACAAAGTAAATCGGGTGCTGCATCATCTTCTTCTTCTGCACTACTTCATTTGGTTGCACAGGCCTTGTCCCGCCGGTGTCGGACCCTGCCGGTGGCCTCGCCTTGCCGGTACTATACCTTGCCGGTACTAGACCTTGCTGGGGGAGCTCTGGCTCACCATCCGCCAATCCTGCCGTTGCCACTGCCCTTCGTCAACCTCCCTTTGCGCCTCTAGCGTGACATTGACCACTTGATTCGTTGCCGCTAGATCTACAGCATCAGCGGCTCTTGTGGTGTAGGCGCAACCAGTATCTGCATGGAGGAGAGATATTTCTTCAAGTCCTGCAGCGCTGCTTCGGCCTCTGGGGTCCACTCCATTGGGCCCGCCTTTTTGAAGATTTTGAAAAAGGGAAGGGCATGTTCAGCAGACTTGGAAATGAATCTGCTCATGGCGGAAACGCAGCCAGTGAGCCGATGCACATCCTTGATCCGGCAAGGCGCCTCAATCTGCTCAATGGCCTTGATCTTGTCTGGATTGGCCTCGATCCCCCTCTACGACACAAAGATCCCAAGAAGTTTTTTGGATGGAACGCCGAAGACACACTTCTCAGGGTTCAGCTTGAGGTTGATCTTGCGCAGATTTGCAAACGTTTCTTCCAAATCATGTACAAGTGTTGCCTTGTCCTTGGTTTTGACCACTATGTCATCCATATAAGCTTCCATATTTCTATGTAGCTGGGGCTCAAAACCAATTTGGATTGCTATTGCAAACATTGAGCCAGCACTCTTCAACCCAAAAGGCATCCGAAAAAACAATACGTACCACACAGGGTGATGAATGTTGTCTTCTCTTCATCTTCTCTCGTCATAAAAATCTGATAGTATCCTGAGTAGGCGTCGAGGAATGATAACAAGTCACACCCAGCCGTGGAGTCAACAATCTAGTCAATACATGGCAACGGGAAAGGGTCTTTTGGACAAGCCTTATTGATATCTGTGTAATCGATACACAGCCTCCACTTCCCATTTACCTTGGGCACCACCACCGGATTGGCCAACCACGTCGCATGGAGTACTCCTCTCACCAAGCCTGCCGCTTCCAACATCCTGATCTCTTCTGTGATGAACTCCTTCCTTTCCAAAGATTGCTTCCTGACCTTTTGCTTGACGGGTCGCGCATGAGGACAGATAGCTAGATGGTGCTCAATCACCTCCCTGGGAACGCCGGGGATGTCGAATGCTTGCCATGCAAACACATCGACATTTGCCCGCAGGAAAGCGACGAGCGCGCCTTCCTATTTTCTATCAAGGGTGGAGCTTATGGTGAAAGCCCCTCCCGTGCCATCCTCCTTGACGGACACCTTCTTGGTCTCTAGTGGTGCAGCTCTGGATTTCTTGCTCTTGCCGGTGGAGCTCTCTAGCACGTACTCAACGGGAGCACAACACTCCAAAGAGGTGCGCTTGCCGGAGTGAGTGTGAGAGGTCTTGCCGGTCTTCTTCCCTCCCGGGGCTTCGGCTGCAGGAGGAAGTGCCTTGGCGGCAGACGCTGCAACTGCTTCCTAGTAGAGTTGGTCGGCGCAGATCAGCGCGTCCTTCTTGTTGGAGGGTGATAACCCACAAGTATAGGGGATCAATTGTAGCCTCTTTCGATAAGTAAGAGTGTCGAACCCAACGAGGAGCTAAAGGTAGAACAAATTTTCTCTCAAGTTCTATCGACCACCGATACAAGTCTACGCACGCTTGACGTTCACTTTATCTAGAACAAGTATGAAACTTGAAGTACTTTGCAGGTGTGATAGGATAGGTTTGTAAGATAATAAAAAGACCGTAAGTAAAAAGTAGGGGCTGTTTAGATGAAGACACAACTAAGTTAGTTTTAGTAGAGAGCTTTTTGTCACGAGAAAGTTATTTGTCCCTAGGGAATCGATAACTAAACCGATAATCACTATTGCAATTTTATTTGAGGGAGAGGCATAAGCTAACATACTTTCTGTTCTCGGATCATATGCACTTATGATTCGAACTCTAGCAAGCATCCACAACTACTAAAGATCATTAAGGTAAAACCCAACCATAGCATTAAAGCATCAAGTCCTCTTTATCCCATACGCAACAACCCCCTTACTCGGGTTTATGCTTCCGTCACTCAAGCAACCCACTATAAGCGAATCATGAACGTATTGCAACACCCTACAGCGGGAATCCCTCACACTTGCGTGACACGGAGAGCACCATAGGACAGCACCAATAATAAAACACGCAACTCAAACCAATCACGATCAATTATTAACCCATAGGACAAAATGGATCTACTCAAACATCATAGGATAGCCATACATCATTGGGAAATAATATATAGCGTTGAGCACCATGTTTAAGTAGAGATTCCAGCGGGTAAAAGAGGGGTTACACCGCTTCATAGAGGGGGAAGAGTTGGTGATGAGGGCGGTGAAGTTGTTGGTGTAGATCGTGGTGATGATGATGGCCTTGGCGGCGTTCCGGCGCCACCGGAAGCAAGGGGGGAGAGCCCCCCTTATTCTTCTTCTTCCTTGACCTTCTCCCTGGATGGGAGAAGGGTTTCCCCTCTGGTCCATGGCATCCATGGCTTGGGAGGGGAGAGAGCCCCACCGAGATTGGATCTGTCTCTCTCTGTTTCTGCGTTCAGATTCTGGCCTTTCACCGTTTCTTATATTCCCGGAGATCCGTAACTCCGATTGGGCTGAAATTTTAACATGATCTCTATCCGGATATTAGCTTTCTTGCTGCGAAAGAAGGGCACCAACTGCCTTACGGGGTGGCCACGAGGGCCCAGGGCACACCCCCTGCCTCGTGGCCCCCTCGGGCATCATCTCGCGTTGATTCTTCTTCCCAAAATTCATAAATATTCCAAAAAAAATCTTCGTAAATTTTTATCCCGTTTGGACTCTGTTTGATATAGGTTTTCTGCGAAACAAAAAACATGCAACAAACAGGAACTAGCACTGGCACTGGATCAATATGTTAGTCCCAAAAATAGTATAAAAAGTTGCCAAAAGTATATGAAAGTTGTATAATATTGGCATGGAACAATAAAAAATTATAGATACAACGGAGACATATCAGCATCCCCAAGCTTAATTCCAGCTCGTCCTTGAGTAGGTAGATGATAAAAAAGATAATTTTTTATGTGGAATGCTACCTAGAATAATCTTGATCATATATCTAATCATGGCATGAATATTAAGACACGAGTGATTCAAAGCAATAGTCTATCATTTGACATAAAAACAATAATACTTCAGGCATCCCAACAAACAATCATGTCTTTCAAAATATCAATGCTTCTTAACATTATCCCGACAAAATCATATAGTATTTTATGCTCCCTTTTCTTAACACAAGGTACCCCTCATGCTCATCCCGGTCTCAGCGAAGCAATTGGTTCATACTTTTTAACGCGCTTCAGCTTTTTTAACCCTCATGCAATACATGAGTGCAAGCCATGGATATAGCACTATAGGTGGAATAGAATATGATGGTGGAGGTTTATGTGGAGAAGACAAAAAGGAGAAAGTCTCACATCGATGCGGCTAATCAACGGGCTATGGAGATGCCCATCAATTGATGTCAATGTGACGAGTAGGGATTGCCATGCAACGGATGCACTAAGAGCTATAAGTGTATGAAAACTTAAACTAGAAACTAAGTGGGTGTGCATCCAACTTGCTCGCTCATGAAGACTTTCGGCGTTTGCGAAGCACATCATCGGAATATACAAGCCAAGTTCTATAATGAAAATTCCCACTAGTATATGAAAGTGACAATATAGGAGACTCTCTATATGAAGAACATGGTGCTACTTTGAAGCACAAGTGTGGTAAAAGGATAGTAACATTGCCCTCCCCTTTTTTTGGCGGGCTTCTTTGGCCCCCTTTTTTAATTTAGGCTTCTTTGGCCTCTCTTTTTTTCATGGGGCAATGCTCTAATAATGATGATCATCATGCTTTTATTTACTTTACAACTCAATATTACAACTCGATACTAGAACAAAGATATGAATCTATACGAATGCCTCCGGTGGTGTACCAGGTGTTGGAAATATGCCCTAGAGGCAATAATAAATTGATTATTATTATATTTCCTTGTTCATGATAATCGTTTATTATCCATGCTAGAATTGTATTGATAGGAAACTCAGATACATGTGTGGATACATAGACAACACCATGTCCCTAGTAAGCCTCTAGTTGACTAGCTCGTTAATCAATAGATGGTTACGGTTTCCTGACCATGGACATTGGATGTCGTTGATAACGGGATCACATCATTAGGAGAATGATGTGATGGACAAGACCCAATCCTATGCCTAGCACAAGATCATGTAGTTTGTATGCTAAAGCTTTTCTAATGTCAAGTATCATTTCCTTAGACCATGAGATTGTGCAACTCCCGGATATCGTAGGAGTGCTTTGGGTGTGCCAAACGTCACAACGTAACTGGGTGGCTATAAAGGTACACTACGGGTATCTCTGAAAGTGTCTGTTGGGTTGGCACGAATCGAGATTGGGATTTTGTCACTCCGTGTAAACGGAGAGGTATCTCTGGGCCCACTCGGTAGGACATCATCATAATGTGCACAATGTGACCAAGGGGTTGATCACGGGATGATGTGTTACGGAACGAGTAAAGAGACTTGCCGGTAACGAGATTGAACAAGGTATCGGTATACCGACGATCGAATCTCGGGCAAGTACCATACCGCTAGACAAAGGGAATTGTATACGGGATTGATTGAGTCCTTGACATCGTGGTTCATCCGATGAGATCATCGTGGAACATGTGGGAGCCAACATGGGTATCCAGATCCCGCTGTTGGTTATTGACCGGAGAGCATCTCGGTCATGACTACATGTCTCCCGAACCCGTAGGGTCTACACACTTAAGGTTCGATGACGCTAGGGTTATAAAGGAAGTTTGTATGTGGTTACCGAATGTTGTTCGGAGTCCCGGATGAGATCCCGGACGTCATGAGGAGTTCCGGAATGGTCCGTAGGTAAAGATTTATATATAGGAAGTCCTGTTTCGGCCATCGGGACAAGTTTCGGGGTCATCGGTATTGTACCGGGACCACCGGAAGGGTCACGGGGGCCCACCGGGTGGGGCCACCTGCCCCGGGGGGCCACATGGGCTGTAGGGGGTGCGCCTTGGCCTACATGGGCCAAGGGCACCAGCCCCTAGAGGCCCATGCGCCAAGATATAGGAAAAAGGGGAGAGTCCTAAAGGGGGAAGGCACCTCCGAGGTGCCTTGGGGAGGATGGACTCCTCCCCCCTCTTAGCCGCACCCCTTCCTTGGAGGAAGGGGCAAGGCTGCGCCTCCCCCCTCTCCCCTGCCCCTTATATAGTGGAGGGGAGGGAGGGCATCCATACCTGAGCCCTTGGCGCCTCCCTCCCTCCCGTGACACCTCCTCCTCTCCCGTAGGTGCTTGGCGAAGCCCTGCAGGATTGCCACGCTCCTCCATCACCACCACGCCGTAGTGCTGCTGCTGGATGGAGTCTTCCTCAACCTCTCCCTCTCTCCTTGCTGGATCAAGGCGTGGGAGACATCGTCGAGCTGTACGTGTGTTGAGCGCGGAGGTGCCGTCCGTTCGGCACTAGGATCATCGGTGATCTGAATCACGACGAGTACGACTCCATCAACCCCGTTCACTTGAACGCTTCCGCTTAGCGATCTACAAGGGTATGTAGATGCACTCTCCTTCCCCTCGTTGCTAGTCTCTCCATAGATAGATCTTGGTGACACGTAGGAAAATTTTGAATTTCTGCTACGTTCCCCAACAGTGGCATCATGAGCTAGGTCTATTGCGTAGATTCTTTGCACAAGTAGAACACAAAGTAGTTGTGGGCGTCGATATTGTTCAATATGCTTGCCGTTACTAGTCTTATCTTGATTCAGCGGCATCGTGGGATGAAGCGGCCCGGACTAACCTTACACGTACGCTTACGTGAGACCGGTTCCACCGACAAACATGCACTAGTTGCATAAGGTGGCTGGCGGGTGTCTGTCTCTCCCACTTTAGTCGGATCGGATTCGATGAAAAGGGTCCTTATGAAGGGTAGCGTAGGTAAGAAACGTTCTTGCTAGAAACCCATAGCAGCCACGTAAAACATGCAAACAACAATTAGAGGACGTCTAACTTGTTTTTGCAGGGTATGCTATGTGATGTGATATGGCCAAAAGGATGTGATGAATGATATATGTGATGTATGAGATTGATCATGTTCTTGTAATAGGAATCACGACTTGCATGTCGATGAGTATGACAACCGGCAGGAGCCATAGGAGTTGTCTTTATTTATTTGTGACCTGCGTGTCAACTTAAAACGTCATGTAATTACTTTACTTTATTGCTAACCGTTATCCATAGTAGTAGAAGTAATAGTTGGCGAGGCAACTTCATGAAGACACGATGATGGAGATCATGATGATGGAGATCATGGTGTCATGCCGGTGACGATGATGATCATGGAGCCCCGAAGATGGAGATCAAAAGGAGCAAAGTGATGATGGCCATATCATGTCACTATTTGATTGCATGTGATGTTTATCATGTTTATACATCTTATTTGCTTAGAACGACGGTAGTAAATAAGATGATCCCTTACAACAATTTCAAGAAGTGTTCTCCCCTAACTGTGCACCGTTGCGACAGTTCGTGTTTCGAAGCACCACGTGATGATCGGGTGTTAGATTCTAACGTTCACATACAACGGGTGTAAGACAGATTTACACACGCGAAACACTTAGGGTTAACTTGACGAGCCTAGCATGTACAGACAAGGCCTCGGAACACGGAGACCGAAAGGTCGAACATGAGTCGTATAGAAGATACGATCAACATGAAGATGTTCACCGATGATGACTAGTCCGTCTCACGTGATGATCGGACACGGCCTAGTTTGACTCGGATCATGTAAACACTTAGATGACTAGAGGGATGTCTATCTGAGTGGGAGTTCATAAGATGAACTTAATTATCCTGAACATAGTCAAAAGGTTTTTGCAAATTATGTCGTAGCTCACGCTATAGTTCTACTGTTTAGATATGTTCCTAGAGAAAAATTAGTTGAAAGTTGATAGTAGCAATTATGCGGACTAGGTCCGTAAACTGAGGATTGTCCTCATTGCTTCATAGAAGGCTTATGTCCTTAATGCACCGCTCAGTGTGCTGAACCTCGAACGTTGTCTGTGGTTGTTGCGAACATCTGACATACACGTTTTGATAACTACGTGATAGTTCAGTTAAACGGTTTAGAGTTGAGGCACCAAAGACGTTTTTTGAAACATCGCGAAACATATGAGATGTTTTGAGGGCTGAAATTGGGATTTCAGGCTCGTGCCTATGTCAAGAGGTATAAGACCTCCGATGACTTTCTTAACCTGCAAACTAAGGAGAAAAGCTCAATTGTTGAGCTTGTGCTCAGATTGTCTGAGTACAACAATCATTTGAATCGAGTGGGAGTTGATCTTCCAGATAAGACAGTGATAGTTTCTCCGAAGTCATTACCACCAAGCTGTTAGAGCTTCGTGATGAACTATAACATATCAGGGATAGATATGATGATCCTTGAGGTATTCGCGATGTTTGACACCGCGAAAGTAGAAATCAAGAAGGAGCATCAATTGTTGATGGTTGGTGAAACCACTAGTTTCAAGAAGGGCAAGGGCAAGAAGGGATACTTCATGAAACGGCAAATCAGTTGCTGCTCTAGTGAAGAAACCCAAGGTAAAACCCAAACCCGAGACTAAGTGCTTCTGTAATAAGGGGAACAACCACTAGAGCAGAATTACCCTAGATACTTGGTAGATAAGAAGGCTGGCAAGGTCGATAGAAGTATATTGGATATACATTGTGTTAATGTGTACTTTGCTAGTACTCCTAGTAGCACCAGGGTATTAGATACCGGTTCGGTTGCTAAGTGTTAGTAACTCGAAACAAAAGGCTACGGAATAAACGGAGACTAGCTAAAGGTGAGCTGACGATATGTGTTGGAAGTTTTTCCAAGCTTGATATGATCAAGCATCGCACGCTCCCTCTACCAAAGAGATTGGTGTTAAACCTAAACAATTGTTATTTGGTGTTTGCGTTGAGCATAGACATGATTGGATTACGTCTATCGCAATACGGTTATTCATTTAAGGAGAATAATGGTTACTCTGTTTATTTGAATAATACCTTCAATGGTCTTACACCTAAAATGAATGGTTTATTAAATCTCGATCGTAGTGATACACATGTTCATGCCAAAAGATAGTAATGATAGTACCACCTACTTGTGGCACTGCCACGTAAGTCATATCGGTATAAAACGCATGAAGAAGCTCCATATTAATGGATCTTTGGGCTCACTCGTTTTTTTGAAAAGTTTGAGACATGCGAACCATGTCTATTGGTGTATATGCATGAAGAAACTCCATGCAAATGGACCATTTTGACTCACTTGATTTTGAATCACTTGGGACATGCAAATCATACCACATGGGCAAGATGACTGAAAAGCCTCGTTTTCAGTAAGATGGAACAAGATAGCAACTTGTTGGAAGTAACACATTTTGATGTGTGCGGTCCAATGAGTGCTGAGGCATGCAGTGAATATCGTTATGTTCTTACTTCATAGATGATTCGAGTAGATGTTGAGAATATTTACTTGATGAAACACAAGTCTGAATTATTGAATGGTTCAAGTAATTTCAGAGTGAAGTAGAAGATCATTGTGACAAGAGGATAAAATGTCTATGATATGATCATGGAGATGAATATCTGAGTTACGAGTTTTGGCACACAATTAAGACATTGTGGAAATTGTTTCGCAATTAATACCGCCTGGAACACCATAGTGTGATGGTGTGTCCGAACATCATAGTTGCACCCTATTGGATATGGTGCGTACCATGATGTCTCTTATCGAATTACCACTATCGTTCATGGGTTAAGCATTAGAGACAACCACATTCACTTTAAATAGGGCACCACGTAATTCCGTTGAGATGACACCGTATGAATTATGGTTTAGAGAAACCTAAGTTGTCGTTTCTTAAAGGTTTGGGGCTGCGACGCTTATGTGAAAAAAATTCAGGATTGATAAGCTCGAACCCAAAGCGGATGAAATGCATCTTCATAGGACACCCAAAACAGTTGGGTATACCTCCTGTCTCAGATCCGAAAGCAATAAGGGATTGTTTCTAGAATCAGGTCCTTTCTCGAGGAAAAGTTTCTCTCGAAAGAATTGAGTGGGAGGATGGTGGAAACTTGATGAGGTTATTGAACCGTCTGTTCAACTAGTGTGTGGCAGGGCACAGGAAGTTGTTCCTGTGGCACCTACACCAATTGAAGTGGAAGCTTATGATATTGATCATGAAACTTCGGATCAAGTCACTACCAAACCTCGTGGGATGACAAGGATACGTACTACTTCAGAGTGGTACGTAATCCTGTCTTGGAAGTCATGTTGCTGGACAACAATGAACCTACGAGCTATGGAGAAGCGATGGTGGGCCCGGATTCCGATAAATGGCTCAAGGCCATAAAACCCGAGAGAGGATCCATGTATGAAAACAAAGTGTAGACTTTGGAAGAACTACTTGATGGTCGTAAGGCTGTTAGGTACATATGGATTTTGAAAGGAAGACAGACAATGATGGTAAGTGTCACCATTGAGAAAGCTCGACTTGTCGTTAAGATGTTTTTCGACAAGTTCAAGGAGTTGACTACGATGAGACTTTCTCACTCGTAGCGATGCTAAGAGTCTGTTGGAATTATATTAGCAATTACTGCATTATTTATGAAATCTTGCAGATAGGATGTCAAAACATTGTTTCCTCGACGATTCTTGAGGAAAGGTTGTATGTGATACAACCGGAAGGTTTTGTCTATCCTGAAATATGCTAATAAGTGTTCAAAGCTCCAGCAATCCTTCTGAGGACTGGAGTGAGCATCTCGGAGTTGGAATGTATGCTTTGATGATGATCAAAGATTTTGGGTGTATACAAAGTTTATGAGAAACTTGTATTTCCAAAGAAGTGAGTGGGAGCACTATAGAATTTCTGATGAGTATATGTTGTTGACATATTAATGATCAGAAATGACGTAGAATTTCTGGAAAGCATATAGGGTTATTTGGAAAGTGTTTTCAATGGAAAACCTGGATTAAGCTACTTGAACATTGAGCATCAAGATCTATAAGGATAGATCAAAACGCTTAATAGTACTTTCAAATGAGCACATGCCTTGACGTGATCTTGAAGGTGTTCAAGATGGATCAGTCAAAGAAGGAGTTCTTGCCTGAGTTGTAAGGTATGAAGTTAAGACTTAAAGCTCGACCATGGCAGAATAGAGAGAAAGGAACGAAGGTCATCCCCTATGCTTAAGACATAGGCTCTACAGTATGCTATGCTGTGTACCGCACCTGAAGTGTGCTTTACCATGAGTCAGTCAAGGGGTACAAGAGTGATCCAAGAATGGATCACAGGACAGCGGTCAAAGTTATCCTTAGTAACTAGTGGACTAAGGAATTTTCTCAATTATGGAGGTGGTAAAAGAGTTCGTCGTAAAGGGTTACGTCGATGCAAGCTTAACACCTATCCGGATAGCTCTGAGTAGAGATACCGGATACGTATAATGGAGCAACAATTTAGAATAGCTCCAAGTAGAACAGTTATTTGGAATAGCTCCAAATAGAACGTGGTAGCTGCATCTAGGAGATGACATAGAGATTTGTAAAGCACACACGGATCTGAAAGGTTCAGACCCTTTGACTATAACCTCTCTCACAAGCATAACATGATCAAACCCAGAACTCATCGAGTGTTAATCACATGGTAAATGTGAACTAGATTATTGACTCTAGTAAACTCTTTGGGTGTTAGTCACATGGGGATGTGACCTTGAGTGTTAATCACATATCGATGTGAACTAGATTATTGACTCTAGTGCAAGTGGGAGACTATTGGAAATATGCCCTAGAGGCAATAATAAATTGATTATTATTATATTTCCTTGTTCATGATAATCGTTTATTATCCATGCTAGAATTGTATTGATAGGAAACTCAGATACATGTGTGGATACATAGACAACACCATGTCCCTAGTAAGCCTCTAGTTGACTAGCTCGTTAATCAATAGATGGTTACGGTTTCCTGACCATGGACATTGGATGTCATTGATAACGGGATCACATCATTAGGAGAATGATGTGATGGACAAGACCCAATCCTAAGCCTAGCACAAGATCATGTAGTTCGTATGCTAAAGCTTTTCTAATGTCAAGTATCATTTCCTTAGACCATGAGATTGTGCAACTCCCGGATACCGTAGGAGTGCTTTGGGTGTGCCAAACGTCACAACGTAACTGGGTGGCTATAAAGGTACACTACGGGTATCTCTGAAATTGTCTGTTGGGTTGGCACGAATCGAGATTGGGATTTTGTCACTCCATGTAAACGGAGAGGTATCTCTGGGCCCACTCGGTAGGACATCATCATAATGTGCACAATGTGACCAAGGGGTTGATCACGGGATGATGTGTTACGGAACGAGTAAAGAGACTTGCCGGTAACGAGATTGAACAAGGTATCGGTATACCGACGATCGAATCTCGGGCAAGTACCATACCGCTAGACAAAGGGAATTGTATACGGGATTGATTGAGTCCTTGACATCGTGGTTCATCCGATGAGATCAACGTGGAACATGTGGGAGCCAACATGGGTATCCAGATCCCGCTGTTGGTTATTGACCGGAGAGCATCTCGGTCATGACTACATGTCTCCCGAACCCGTAGGGTCTACACACTTAAGGTTCGATGACGCTAGGGTTATAAAGGAAGTTTGTATGTGGTTACCGAATGTTGTTCGGAGTCCCGGATGAGATCCCGGACATCACGAGGAGTTCCGGAATGGTCCGGAGGTAAAGATTTATATATAGGAAGTCCTGTTTCGGCCATCGGGACAAGTTTCGGGGTCATCGGTATTGTACCGGGACCACCGGAAGGGTCACGGGGGCCCACCGGGTGGGGCCACCTGCCCCGGGGGGCCACATGGGCTGTAGGGGGTGCGCCTTGGCCTACATGGGCCAAGGGCACCAGCCCCTAGAGGCCCATGCGCCAAGATATAGGAAAAAGGGGAGAGTCCTAAAGGGGGAAGGCACCTCCGAGGTGCCTTGGGGAGGATGGACTCCTCCCCCCCTCTTAGCCGCACCCCTTCCTTGGAGGAAGGGGCAAGGCTGCGCCTCCCCCCTCTCCCCTGCCCCTATATATAGTGGAGGGGAGGGAGGGCATCCATACCTGAGCCCTTGGCGCCTCCCTCCCTCCCGTGACACCTCCTCCTCTCCCGTAGGTGCTTGGCGAAGCCCTGCAGGATTGCCACGCTCCTCCATCACCACCACGCCGTTGTGCTGCTGCTGGATGGAGTCTTCCTCAACCTCTCCCTCTCTCCTTGCTGGATCAAGGCGTGGGAGACATCGTCGAGCTGTACGTGTGTTGAACGCGGAGGTGCCGTCCGTTCGGCACTAGGATCATCGGTGATCTGAATCACGACGAGTACGACTCCATCAACCCCGTTCACTTGAACGCTTCCTCTTAGCGATCTACAAGGGTATGTAGATGCACTCTCCTTCCCCTCGTTGCTAGTCTCTCCATAGATAGATCTTGGTGACACGTAGGAAAATTTTGAATTTCTGCTACGTTCCCCAACACCAGGATGTGCAATGATCTAGCATAGCAAAGATATCAAAAACGGACAAGCCATGAAAACATCATGCTAGCTATCTTACAATCATGCAAAGCAATATGACAATGAATGCTCAAGTCATGTATATGATGATGATGGAAGTTGCATGGAAATATATCTCGGAATGGCTATGGAAATGCCATAATAGGTAGGTATGGTGGCTGTTTTGAGGAAGATATAAGGAGGCCTATGTGTGATAGAGCGTATCGTATCACGGGGTTTGGATGCACCGGTGAAGTTTGCACCAACTCTCGAGGTGAGAATGGGCAATGCACGGTACCGAAGAGGCTAGCAATGATGGAAGGGTGAGAGTGCGTATAATCCATGGACTCACATTAGTCATAAAGAACTCATATACTTATTGAAAAAGTTTATTAGCCCTCGAAGCAAAGTACTACTACGCATGCTATTAGGGGGGGAGGTTGGTAGGAGTTAACCATCGCGCGCGCCCGACCTTCACGCAAAGATAAACAATCAAAATACAATGCACGCCAATTTGGTTACATAGTTAGTAGACCATACGTGCATGCTTCGGGAATCACAAACCTTAACACCAATATCCTTACTAAACACAACCATTTACTAGAACCTCCCACATATTATCATCTCTATATCGCAAAACTATTGCAAGGAATCAAACATATCATATTCAGTGATCCACAAGTTTTATGTAGGATTTTATGACTAACCATGTGAATGACCAATTCCTGTCATCTCTCTAAATGGATACAAGTGAAGCAAGAGAGTTTAATTCTTTCTACAAAAGATATGCCCAAGCTCTAACAAATATAAGTGAAGCAAAATAGCATTCTACAAATGGCAGTTTTCTATGTGAAGAGAAACAGGCAATCCAAACTTCAAATAATATAAGTGAAGCACGTGAAGCATTCTATAAAGCCATACTCAAAAGATTTAAGTGAAGTGCAATGAGAATTATATAAATCAACCAAGGACTATCTCATACCAGCATGGTGCATAAAAGAAAAGTGAAAACTAAATGCAAAAGACGCTCCAAGACTTGCACATATCGCATGAACGAAACGAATCCGAAAACATACCGATACTTGCTGAAGAAAGAGGGGATGCCTTCCGGGGCATCCCCAAGCTTAGACGCTTGAGTCTCCTTGAATATTTACTTGGGGTGCCTTGGTAATCCCCAAGCTTGAGCTCTTGCCTCTCCTCCTTTTCCTCATATCGGGACCTCCTCGATCAAACACTTCATCCACACAAAACTTCAATAGAAACTCGGTAAGATCCGTTAGTATAATAAAGCAAATCACTACTCTAAGTAATGTTGAAAACCAATTCATATTTTGTTTTTGAATTATATCTACTGTAATATAACTTTTCTATGGCTTAATCCACTGACAGAAATTGATAGTTTCTTCAAAACAAGCAAACTATGCATCAAAAACAGAATCTGTCAAAAACAGAAAAGTCTATAGCAATCTGAACATTCACCATACTTATGGTACCCCAAAAATTCTACCAAAATTAGGAAAAATAAGGAATTTGTATATAAAGACAGTGCAAAAAGAATCAGAACCGTTTGACATTCCAGTAAAATATGTAAAATCGTGCACTACAGCCAAAGTTTCTGTCCTGCACCGTAAAAACCAACAAGCATTGTAAACATCCTAAAGGCAAACCTTAGCACATTATTTTTATAATACAATGGAATTGTACAAGGGGACAATTATTTTTTATGAAAATTTTCTGTAATTAAGATTCACAAAGTTTCTGTGAGCATGAACAAAGTTCAAGGAGCTCCCCCACTTCAATAATGCTTGTCTTTCTCACTTTCACTTTCCTTATTGAAAAGTTTTGGTTTCCCCTCTTTATTTATTTTTTGTTTTTAAACTATATAAAAGCACTCAACAGAAATAAAAGACTCTCTAGAACTTCCGGGTTGTCTCCCTGGCAGCGCTTTCTTTAAAGCCATTAAGCTAGGCATATAATGCTCAAGTAATAGATCCACCCGGATCCCAAAGTATATCAAAGCCAATTTTAATTAAAAATGATTTGTGATTTAGTAGTGAGCACAAAGTAACATAAATCAAGCAATGATGAAGTCTAACTCTCTCCCTATGCATTGGCATGTCATAAAAGAACAATTCATGCACACCAAGTAAAGGCCAATGCATAGTATAAGCAGTTTCTTGCAATTTTATCATATTGGAAACATAGAGAGGTGGTGATATAGTTCCTCTCTCATAATAATTTCAAGTAGGAGCAGCAAGCACGTGCATATTACATTCATCAAAGTTATCATGTGCAATAGTAAAAGGCAACCCATCAATATAATCCTTAATAAGCACAAACTTCTCCGATATAGTGTAGGCGGGAGAATTCAAAAGGATAATAGGACTATCATGCGTGGATGCAATAGAAACAATTTCATGTTTAACATAAGTAACTATAGCAAGTTCATCTCCATAGGCATAATTCATATTGGCATCTTGGCTACAAGCATAGCAAGCATCATCAAAAAGGGATGTTTCAAGAGAATCAACGGGATCATAACAATCATCATAGCAATCATACTTTGGTAAGCATGAAGGGAAATTAAACAATGTATGAGTTGAAGAGTTACTTTCATTAGAAGGTGGGCACGGGTATCTAATCCGCTCTTCCTCCTTTTGTTCTTCGCTCTCCTCGTCATCTTTTTCATCCAATGAGCTCACAATTTCATCAATATCTTCTTCCATAGACTCCTGCAAAATATTAGTCTCTTTTTGGACAGCGGAGGAGTCCTCAATATATGGTTTAACATAGGCATTAGAAGCATAGTTATCATAACACTATTTAAGTATGGCAAAAATTTCAGATTTGTAGAGAGTAGCATCATACTTTTCAATCAAAGAAGCAATTTCATAAGCACCCTTAAAAGCAACAAATTCTTCAATTTGTTGAACATCATAGTAATTATAAACACCCTAGCATACGAAGATACGATTCCATTATCACTAAACTCACATTGGTAGGGAAGGTGTTTCTTAGGGTTTTCAGAACAACAAGTAAAATCATATATTTCGCATAAATTCCAAGCATAGCATTGCAAACGATGAATTTGATCCACTAAAAGTTTCCCTTTTTGAGATAAGCGGTGTCGCACATAACAAGCATGCTCATCTAAAGATTTGCCCTCAACTAAGCTAGTGGGGGTTTCAGCACGAGCACAAAGGGATCGAAGATAATCCAAGTAAAAAGCTTCAGGAGTGTGATAGATTTTTAGTGGTTCTTAACCCATTGGTGTAGTAGGTACAACTAATTTTTTTGGTATTTTGCGTTTCCTACCCATAACTAAAGACAGAAAACAACTAAGAACAACAAATAAAAATTACTTAGTGATAGAGCAACCAAGCACACACGAGAATATTCACCCCACGCTATGACTCCCCGGCAACGGCGCCAGAAAAAGGTCTTGATAACCCACAAGTATGGGGGATCAATTGTAGCCTCTTTCGATAAGTAAGAGTGAAGAACCCAACGAGGAGCTAAAGGTAGAACTAATATTCCCTCAAGTTCTATCAACCACCGATACAACTCTATGCACGCTTGACGTTCACTTTTCCTAGAACAAGTATGAAACCAGAAGTACTCTGCAGGTGTGTGATACGTCTCCAACATATCTATAATTTTTGATTGTTCCATGCTATTATATTACCTATTTTGGATGTTTATGAGCTTTATTTTACACAATTATATCCTTTTTGGGACTAACCTACTAACCGGAGGCCCAGCCCGTATTGTTGTTTTTGTTTTGCCTATTTCAGTATTTCAAAGAAAAGGAATATCAAACGGAGTCCAAACAGAATGAAACCTTCCGGAGCGTGATTTTCGGAACAAACGTGATCCAGAGGATTTGGAGTGCAAGCCAAGAAGCAGCCAAGGCGGCCACGAGGGTGGAGGGCGCGCCCACACCTCCTGGGCGCGCGCCCCTGTCTCGTGGGCCCCTCCGGCGGCCACCGACGTACTTCTTCCTCCTATATAAGCCTACGTACCCCAAAAACATCCAGGGAGCCACCAAAGAAATGTTTCTGCCACCGTAACCTTCTGTATCCGCGAGATCCCATCTTGGAGCCGTCGCCGGTGTTCTACCGGATGGGGAATCCACCACGGAGGCCTTCTACATCAACACCATAGCCCTTACGATGAGTTGTGAGTAGTTTACCACAGACCTTTGGGTCCATAGTTATTAGCTAGATGGCTTCTTCTCTCTTTTTGGATCTCAATACAATGGTCTCCCCCTCTCTTGTGGAGATCTATTCGATGTAAACTCTTTTTGCGGTGTGTTTGTCGAGATCCAATGAATTGTGGGTTTATGATCAATTTTATCTATGAATAATATTTGAATCTTCTCTGAATTATTTTATGTATGATTGAGTTATCTTTGCAAGTCTCTTTGAATTATCGGTTTGGTTTGGCCTACTAGATTGATCTTTCTTGCCATGGGAGAAGTGCTTAGCTTTGGGTTCAATCTTGCAGTGTCCTTACCCAGTAATAGAAAGGGTTGCAAGGCACGTATTGTATTGTTGCCATCGAGGATAAAAAGATGGGGTTTATATCATATTGCTTGAGTTTATCCCTCTACATCATGTCATCTTTCTTAATGCGTTACTCTAGATGCATGCTGGATAGCAGTCGATGTGTGGAGTAAAAGTAGTAGATGCAGGTAGGAGTCGGTCTACTTGTCACGGACGTGATGCCTATATACATGATCATGCCTAGATAATCTCATAATTATTCGCTTTTCTATCAATTGCTCGACAGTAATTTGTTCACCCACCGTAATACTTATGCTATCTTGAGAGAAGCCTCTAGTGAAACCTATGGCCCCCGGGTCTATCCTTTATCATATAAGCTTTCAATCTACTTTTATTTGCTTCTTTATTTTCTGCATCTATATTATAAAATACCAAAAATATATTTATCTTATCATATTATCTCTATCAGATCTCACTTTCGCAAGTGGCCGTGAAGGGATTGACAACACCTTTATCGTGTTGGTTGTGAGTTCTTTGTTTGTTTATGTAGGTTCGTGGGACTTGTGAGGAGCCTCCTACTGGATTGATACCTTCGTTCTCAAAAACTGAGGGAAATACTTACGCTACTGTGTTGCATCACCCTTTCCTCTTCAAGGAAAACCAACGCAAGCTCAAGACGTAGCAAGAAGGATTTCTGGCACCTTTGCCAGGGAGGTCTTCGCTCAAGTCAAGACATACCAAGTACCCATCACAAACTCATCTCCCTTGCATTTAGATTATTTCCCATTTCCCTCTCGTTTTCCTCTACCCCACTTCACCCTTGCCGTTTTATTCGCTCTTCTTCTGTTCGTCTTTTTTGCTTTGATGTCTTACTTGGCTCGTTTGCTCGTTTGGTTGGAATAGTTGTTTATTTATTGCTAAATAGAGAACCTAAGATGTATGGATCCTCATCCGCTTGCTAATATTTTTAAGAGATCCAATTATAATGAACCAATTGCTAGTGAGTTTTGTACACTAGATTATCTTTATGAAGCTTTGCTCAAAATTTGTGAATCTGAAAATTATGATGAAGAAATTTATGAAGAGATTCACGATAACTCCTTCAATAAAAAGCATGATTGAAATGATTTTCCTATAAATTCTCTTGATGTCAATTGTGCTAATAATATGCAAAACCTAAAGCTTGGGGATGCTAGTTTTGCTATGTCTACTACTTGTTTCAATGATCATGATTGGGGTGATTCTTCTTATAACCTTGAAAATTTATTTAAGCCCCATGATGAATATGAGATTGATAATAGTGTTTGCAATAATATTGAAAGTGGGTTTGGAAGAGTGTCAACTTTAGATCCCACATATTTGGAGTATGTTCAATCTTATGATATTTTCGATAAAAGTGGGTTCGGAAAGGTCATGACTTTAGTTAATGTTAATCCCACTATCTTGGAAGAGTGTCAACTTTGCATGCATGTGGATCATGTTAAGAATATGTTTTGTGATAGCTATTTTGCTGAATTTTCCTATGATCCTACATGTAATTATTATGAGAGAGGAAAATATGGTCGCAGAAATTTTTATCTTATTAAATTACCTCTCGTCATGTTGAGATTGCTATCGTCTCTTTCTTCTTCCTTGCATATGCTAGTTTTTGCTTGCCTTGAAAATTTGTTTGCTTATAATATGCCTATGAATAGGAAGTATGTTAGACTTAGATGTGTTTGTCACGTGTTTTATGATGCTCTCTTTGTGCTTCAATTCATGTCTTTCATGTGAGCATCATTAAAATTATCAACGCCTAGCTAAAAGGCTTTAAAGGAAAGCGCTTGTCGGGAGACAACCCAATATTTTTCCTTGCTTTTATTCAATAAATTTTGCATCTACCTTCTGTTTAGATGTTTTTTCATGTTTTATTTAGTGTTTGTGCCAAGTAGAACCTATAGGATAACCTATGATAATAGTTGATTTGATTCTGCTGAAAAACAGAAACTTTGAGCTCACGAGAAAAAAATCAATAAATCAGAGGAATAAGCTTTTGCATTGATTCTTTTTGATGCTGTTCAATAAACAAATTTTTTAAGACTTCCTATTTTGGTAGGATTTTTAGATTTCCATAAGTTTGCGTTAGTTACATATTTCTACAGACTGTTCTGTTTTTGACAGATTCTGTTTTTCGTGTGTTGTTTGCTTATTTTGATGCATATATGGCTAGTATGTAAGGGTATGAACCATAGAGAACTTGGAATACAGTAGTTTTAACACCAATATAAATAAAGAATGAGCTCATTAAAGTACCTCATGTGGTGGTTTTGTTTTAAACCATTGAGTTTTGTGTTGTGAAGTTTTCAAGTTTTGGGTAGAGATTTGATGGACTATGGAATAAAGGGTGGCAAAAGCCTAAGCTTGGGGATGCCCCCGGAAGGCATCCCCTCTTTTGTCTTCGTTCATTGGTAACTTTACTTGGAGCTATATTTTTATTCGTCACATGATATGTGTTTTGCTTGGAGCGTCATGTATTATATTAGTCTTTGCTTTTTAGTTTACCAAAATCATCCTTGATGTAACACACCTTTTAGGAGAAGCCTACTTGATTGAAATTTATTAGAATATGCTATGTGCTTCACTTATATCTTTTGAGCTAAATAGTTTTGCTCTAGTGCTTCACTTATATGTTTTAGAGCACGGCGGTGGTTTAATTTTGAAGAAATCTTTGATCTCTCATGCTTCACTTATATTATTTTGAGAGTCTTTTAGAACAGCATGGTATTTGCTATGGTTATAAATTGGTCCTAGAATGATGAGAATCCAAGTTGGGTATAATAAAAACTATCATAGAAATTGAATTGGATGCTATGATCAACTTGATACTTGATAATTGTTTTGAGATATGGAGGTAGTGATATTAAAGTCATGCTAGTTGGGTGATTATGAATTTAAAGAATGCTTGTGTTGAAGTTAGCAAGTCCTGTAGCATGCACGTATGGTTAAAGTTGTGCAACAAATTTGAAACATGAAGTGTACCTGGCTTGTGCATCCTTATGAGTGGCGGTCGGGGATGAGCGATGGTCTTTTCCTACCAATCTACCCCCCTAGGTGCATGCGCATAGTGCTTGGTTTTTGATGACTTCTAAATGTTTGCAATAAGTATATGAGTTCTTTTGACTAATGTTGAGTCCATGGATTATACGCACTTTTACCTTTCCATCATTGCTAGCCTCTTCGGTACCGTGCATTGCCCTTTCTCACCTTGAGAGTTGGTACAAATTTCGCCGGTGCATCCAAACCCTGTGATATGATACGCTCTATCACACATAAACCTCTTTATATCTTCCTCAAAATAGCCACCATACCTACCTATTTATGGCATTTCCATAGCCATTCCGAGATATATTGACATGCAACTTTCCACCGTTCCGTTCATCATCGTCATGACATACATTACTTTTGTCATATTGCCATTGCATGATCATGTAGTTGACATCGTCTTTGTGGCAAAGCCACCATGCATAATTTTTATACATGTCACTCTTGATTCATTGCACCATCCCGGTACACCGTCGTAGTCATTCATATAGAGTCATATCTTGTTCTAGTTTCGAGTTGTAATTCCTATGTTGTAATCAATAAAAGTGTGATGATCATCATTATTAGAGCATTGCCCAAAAAAAAAAGGGGCAATGCTACTATCTCTTTTTCCACACTTGTGCTTGAAAGTAGCACCTTGTTCTTCATGTAGTGAGTCTCATATATTGTGCTTCAAAGTAGCACCATGTTTTTCATATAGAGAGTCTCATATGTTGTCATTTTCATATACTAGTGGGAAATTTTCATTATAGAACTTGGCTTGTATATTCCTAGGATGGGCTTCCTCAAATGCCCTAGGTCTTCGTGAGCAAGCAAGTTGGATGCGCACCCACTAGTTTTCTTTTGTTGAGCTTTTCATTCATTTATAGCTCTAGTGCATCCGTTGCATGGCAATCCCTACTCCTCAAGTTGACATCAATTGATGGGCATCTCCATAGCTTGTTGATTATCCTCGTCAATGTGATACTTTCTCCTTTTTTGTCTTCTCCACACAATCCCCAATCATTATTCTATTCCATCCATAGTGCTATATCCATGGCTCACGCTCATGTATTGCGTGAATGTTGAAAAAGTTTGAGATTATTTAAGTACGAAACAATTGCTTGGCTTGTCATCGGGGGTATAGAAGTTGGGAACATCTTTGTGTGACGAAAATGAAGCATAGCCTAACTATATGATTTTATAGGGATGAACTTTCTTTAGCCATGTTATTTTGAGAAGACATGATTGATTTTATTAGTATGATTGAAGTGTTACTATTTCTTTTGTCAATATGAACTTTTATTTTGAATCATTGGAATCTGAACATTCATGCCACATTAAAGAGCAATTACATTGAGAATTATGCTAGGTAGCATTTCACATCAAAAATTCTATTTTTATCATTTACCTACTCGAGGACGAGCAGGAATTAAGCTTGGGGATGCTTGATATGTCTCCAGCGTATCTATAACTTTTGATTGTTCCATGCTATTATATTACCTGTTTTGGATGTTTATGGGCTTTATTTTACACAATTATATCATTTTTGGGACTAACCTACTAACCGGAGGCCCATCCCGTATTGCTGTTTTTCTTTTGCCTATTTCAGTATTTCGAAGAAAAGGAATATCAAACGGAGTCCAAACGGAATGAAACCTTTGGGAGCGTGATTTTTGGAACAAACGTGATCTAGAGGACTTGGAGTGCAAGCCAAGAAGCAGCTGAGGCGGCCACGAGGGTGGAGGGCGCGCCCACCCCTCATGGGCGTGCCCCCTGTCTTGTGGGCCCCTCGGGCGGCCACCGACGTACTTATTCCTCCTATATAAGCCTACGTACCCCGGAAACATCCAAGGAGCCACCAAAGAAATATTTCCGCCACCGTAACCTTCTGTATCAGCGAGATCCCAGCTTGGAGCTGTCGCCGGCGTTCCGCCGGAGGGGGAATCCACCACGGAGGGCTTCTACATCAACACCATAGCCCTTCCGGTGAGTTGTGAGTAGTTTACCACAGACCTTAGGGTCCATAGTTATTAGCTAGATTGCTTCTTCTCTCTTTTTTGATCTCAATTCAATGTTCTCCCCCTCTCTTGTGGAGACCTATTCGATGTAAACTCTTTTTGTGGTGTGTTTGTCGAGATCTGATGAATTGTGGGTTTATGATCAAGTTTATCTATGAATAATATTTGAATCTTCTCTGAATTCTTTTATGTATGATTGAGTTATCTTTGCAAGTCTCTTCGAATTATCGGTTTGGTTTGGCTACTAGATTGATCTTTCTTGCCATGGGAGAAGTGTTTAGCTTTGGGTTCAATCTTGCGGTGTCCTTACCCAGTGACAGAAAGGGTTGCAAGGCACGTATTGTATTGTTGCCATCGAGGATAAAAAGATGGGGTTTATTTCATATTGCTTGATTTTATCCCTCTACATCATGTCATCTTTCTTAATGCGTTACTCTGTTCTTATGAACTTAATACTCTAGATGCATGCTGGATAGTGGTCGATGTGTGGAGTAATAGTAGTAGATGCAGGCAGGAGTCGGTCTACTTGTCACGGACGTGATGCCTATATACATGATCAGGCCTACAAAATCTCATAATTATTCGCTTTTCTATCAATTGCTCGACAGTAATTTGTTCACCCACCGTAATACTTATGCTATCTTGAGAGAAGCCTCTAGTGAAACCTATGGCCCCCGGGTCTATCCTTTATCATATAAGCTTTCAATCTACTTTTATTTGCATCTTTATTTTCTGCATCTATATTATAAAATACCAAAAATATATTTATCTTATCATATTATCTCTATCAGATCTCACTTTCGCAAGTGGCCATGAAGGGATTGACAACCCCTTTATCGCGTTGGTTGCGAGTTCTTTGTTTGTTTGTGTAGGTTCGTGGGACTTGTGAGGAGCCTCCTACTGGATTGATACCTTGGTTCTCAAAAACTGAGGGAAATACTTACGCTACTGTGCTGCATCACCCTTTCCTGTTCAAGGAAAACCAACGCAAGCTCAAGACGTAGCAGTGTGATAGGATTGGTTTGCAAGATAATAAAAAGCACATAAATACAAAGTAGGGGCTGTCTAGATGAAGACACGACTAAGTTAGTTTTAGTAGAGAGCTTTTTGTCACGAGAAAGTTATTTGTCCCTAGGCAATCGATAACTAAATCGGTAATCACTATTGCAATTTTATTTGAGGGAGAGGCATAAGCTAACATACTTTATCTTCTTGGATCATATGCACTTATGATTGGAACTCTAGCAAGCATCCGCAACTACTAAAGATCATTAAGGTAAAATCCAACCATAGCATTAACGCATCAAGTCCTCTTTATCCCATACGCAACAACCCCATACTCGGGTTTATGCTTCTGTCACTCAAGCAACCAACTATAAGCGAATCATGAACGTATTGCAACACCCTACAGCGGGAATCCCTCACGCTTGCGTGACATGGATAGCACCATGGGACAGCACCAATAATAAAACACGCAACTCAAACCAATCACGATCATCAATTAACCCATAGGACAAAACGGATCTACTCAAACATCATAGGATAGCCATACATCATTGGGAAATAATATATAGCGTTGACCACCATGTTTAAGTAGAGATTGCAGCGGGTAAAAGAGGGGTTACACCGCTGCATAGAGGGGGGAAGAGTTGGTTATGAGGGCGGTGAAGTTGTTGGTGTAGATCGCAGTGATGATGATGGCCCCGGCGGAGTTCCCCATTCTTCTTCTTCTTCCTTGACCTTCTCCGTAGATGGCAGAAGGGTTTCCCCTCTGGTCCATGGCCTCCATGGCTTGGGAGGGGCGAGAGCCCCTCTGAGATTGGATCTGTCTCTCTATCTCTCTCTATTTCTGCGTTCAGATTCTGGCCTTTCACCATTTCTTATATTCCCGGAGATCCGTAACTCCGATTGGGCTTAAATTTTAACACGATCTCTATCCGGATATTAGTTTTCTTGTGGCGAAAGAAGGGCACCAACCACCTTATGAGGTGGCCACGAGGGTCCAGGGCGTGCGTGCCTCATGGGGCGCGCCCCCCTGCCTCGTGGCCCCCTCGGGCATCGTCTCGCATTGATTCTTCTTCCCAAGATTCATAAATATTCCAAAAAAATCTCCATAAATTTTTATCCCGTTTGGACTCCGTTTGATATGCATTTTCTGCGAAACAAAAAAACATGCAACAAACAGGAACTGGCACTGGGCACTGGATCAATATGTTAGTCCCAAAAATAGTATAAAAAGTTGCCAAAAGTATATGAAAGTTGTATAATATTGGCATGGAACAATAAAAAATTATAGATACGATGGAGACGTATCAGAGGGGACGGTGATGATGGTCATCGGCCCAACCATCTTCAGTGTGTTGTAGGCATAATGTGACACCGCCATGAACTTGGCTAGTGTCGAGCGGCCGAGGATCCCGTTGTAGGGCAAGGGATCTCGGCTACATCAAAGACAATCCTCTCCGTCGTGTAGTTCAACCCGCCTCCAAATGTCATGAGCAGCGTGACCTTACCCTTCGGCTGACTCCTTCCTGGGTTGACCCCTTGAAACGTGCATGTTTCTTCAAAGTCTCCATCAGGAATCTGCAGCCTTTTGATCACAACAGGCGAGATCAAGTTCAGACCGGCCCCACCATTAACTAGCATCTTCGTCACCTTGAGGTTGCGTATCATTGGTGAAACCAACAACAGCAGACACCCGACCGCAGCTGTGCGATCAGGGTGGTCCTTGGTGTCAAAAATGATAGGCATGCTGGACCACTTCAGTGGTTTCTGAGCGTCGAATGATGGCTCCGCCACTGCGGTCTCACGCGCCCACCACTTGAGCTGGCGGTGAGAGGTGTGCAGCGAGGCGCCACCATCAACACACATGGCCTCCGTAGCTTTCTGAAACTGAGGCTCGCCAGACTCGTCGTCCTTGTCATGATCATCGTCTTCCAGCTTCTTATCGCGGCCCCGGGCAGGCCTCTCTTCCTGGTTATCCTTGCCGTGGCAGCCTCCTTGGCCGCCATGCTTCTTGCCGGATCCTCCGGCACCATCCTGACCCTTCTCATTGTCCCGCCTCTCATACTCAAATTTTTGCTTCTCAGCAAGCAGCTCAACTTGTCGGCAGTTCTGGAGGTCATGGCCCTTGGTGCGGTGGACCTTGCAGACTACCTGTCGGATCTTCCTGGCTTGTCGGCAGTCGCCAAGGCCCGGCAAGCGGCACACCCGGCAATTTCCTTGCCGGGGTTGCTTGCCTTGGCCTTCTTGGCAGCGGCGGTGTCGTCGGATCCCTTAATGGCAAGCATAGCCTTGCCCTTGCGCTTTCTGTTGTGGTGCTGGCCCTTCTTCATCGGGGCGGCGGTGTCTTCGTCTATGAAGTCGGTTTCCGCACCAGCGTCCTTGCCCGGGTACTTCCTCCCCTCTTCAGCTCGAGTGCATCTATCGACCAGAACATAAAGTTTGGCCACATCCTTGACCTTGTTCATCGCTAGCTCTTCACGCATCTTGCAGTTGTGCACATTCTGATGGAATGCGCTGATCACGGCAGTGGGGTGAATGGCTGGGATGTTGTACTGCTCCCGGCTGAACCTCTGGATGTACTTGCGCAGGTTTTCACCTTCCTTCTGGGGGATGATATGCAAATCGCTTGCCTGGCCATGAGCTTGATGGCCCCCAATGAAGGCGCCAACGAACTCATGACACAAATCTGACCAAGAAGAAATGGAGTCCGCCGGTAAGTGCATCAACCATGACATGACATTGGGTTTAAGTGCCAATGAGAAGTAATTGGCAAGCACCTTGTCATCACGGGCTCCAGCAGCTTGCATCGTGATGGTGTAGATGCTGAGGAACTCTGACGGGTGAGTCTTGCGTTGTACTTCTCGCCAACGTCGGGCTTGAATGTGCGGTGGGAAGGCCACTGGAACTGCCGCAGCTCACGGGTAAAGGTTGGGTAATCCACCTCGTAGGGTAGGCCACCGTAGCCTCCCAGTGTCGGGTGGTCCATAGTGGGCCCTGCCCGCCAATCTGACTGGTGGCGCGCATCACGCTGGCGTTCGATGGTAGTTCGAGCGTCTTCAAGGGCTCGCTCCTGAAGAACTTGGCGTTGATCGTGGTGGGTCCGTGGATCGTACGATGCTATGGAAATGTTATCACAAGCGCCATCACGATGGACCGGCACCCGCGGTAACTGGCGTGGGAGAGGAGAGTGCATCGTGGCTGCATCACCTTCGGCCCTTACACCACTGGCATGCGGTAGCTCGATAGGGCGTCGGCCTAATGGCCCCGCTAGTCGTGGCTCATCTTTGTTGGTGACGCCGACGAGGCTCCGGATGGTGGCTCTCCACTCATCGAGCTTTTTCACAGCAGGAGGAAAGTCGAGGAGCAGCTACGCGTGCGCCAAAGCTTCTGCTGGCGTGGGCGGCGGCGAAATCTGCGTGGACCATGACACGCTCCAACTTCTAACCACGTTAGAAGGAGCTCTATCACGGCCTTGCGGCTGTACGCCATTTTCGCCAGCACTTCGTATGCATGCTGGCCTTCTTCGTCCCGTGAAGGATGCGCAGGACTCTTCCCACGGCAGTGCCCGGGGTCACCAGCATGGTGGCAATGCTTATCGCACACAACTTGGGAAGAGCGCATCATGGGCACCGGCGTGGGTGTCTTGGAGGTCGCCGTGCCGCCGGTAGGTGGCACAGCGCCGCCTGCGGGGGGCCCGGCTCTGTCTTTGGATTTGGCGGTGTGCGGCCCGTCGTCTTGCGCACGAACGATGCTGCTCGCCAAGCTTTGACTGCCAGATCGATGTGGGTGTTCACGGGCCACGCCTCGGGTTCTGTCCACGACAGCCCCGCTACTCGCCCACACCGGTACGGGCCGTCCGGCTCTAGATGAACTGATCGTCGTCGTCGTCTTCTTCTTGGGAGCCATGGCGATAAAGAACTGCCAGACTAACTGCTAGACCAGATTTTCAGAACTGTGCCCCCTACCTGGTGCGCCAAAGATGTCGGTGGAAACGACACCTATGAGATCACTGGAATCCCTACTATGGTCGACGGGCGCGAGGTTGTGAAAAGAGTGGGTCTAGGAGTCAGCACATAGATCGTTTAACCAGGTTCGGGCCGCGAGGATGCGTAATACCCTAGTCCTGCTTTGGTGTATATGTGAGTGTTCTTGTGTTTTTGAACTAGCTACGGTGTGTGCGTGGTCCAAAAGAGCTGAATCCCTCACCAGTATGCCTCGGGCCTCCTTTTATAGAAAAAGGGGACGCCACAGTGGCACACAGGAGGTGGAAAGTGTACGGTGGCTGAGCTTATCGCCTGGCATTACAGGACAAAATGCATTAAATGCGCTACTTAGGTGTCCTCTTGCTTTATCAGGGACGGCGAGGAAGCTCGTCCCAGCTGTCACCGCTTCGCCTTGCTTCGACACGCGTCCAACCAACGAGGCGTGTGGTGCCATGTAGGCTGGCAGGCTGCTGAGCTTGTGCAGCGGCAGTGTCTTCATGAAGATCTGCATGCCACCACACAGGTGCTTGCTAAGTCGGTCTAGAGGCTGCACGTCGCCACGCAGGTGCTTGCCTAGTTGGTGGGCTGGCAACTGCATGGGAACGGCAGTGGAGTCTTGGAAGATGTGGGCCTGGCTGCAGCCCCGCGGATGTCCTCGGCAAGGGTCTTACCGCGGTCCCGGCGAGGGTCTTGCTGTGACATCGTGGTCATCCCCGGCAAGGATCTTGCCGGAGGTCTCGTGGATTTCCTCGGCAAGGATCTTGCCGAGGATCATCGTCTTCTGGTCCTTATCTGATCTTGTGTACTTATGATCTTTACGAAGATCTGCATGCTACCATGGAGGTGCCTCCTGAGCCTTGGTTTCAATGTGGTTGATGGCATTGGAACCCTTGGGCTCAAGGGTGGCGCGCTCTGCTGGTGTTGGGCAAATTGCCCCGGCAAGGCTCTTGTCGGGGTTGTAGAGGCCGCCCCGGCAAGGGCCTTGCCGGGGGAGTTCACCTTTCCCTCTTGCTTCTGGTGTCTCTGGTCTTGGCGTTGTTTTGATTGTCTTGCACCTCTGGCTTCCCTCCTCTACCCTGCTAAGTGTGGCTGTGGGCGCAGCTCTGACTGCTCGTGCACAAGTAAAGGGGTACAAAGGAGGGCCCCAACTTTTGTACACCGACACTAGGCGCGCTAGGACCCCCAGGCGTGCCATGGTGGGTTGTGGTCCATGTCGGTATCAAAACCGACAGATCTCGGGTAGGGTGGCCCAAGCTGTATGTCTGAGGACCGAAGGTAACTATGAACAAAGGACATAGTGTTTACCCAGGTTCGGGCCCTCTTAATGGAGGTAAAACCCTACTCCTACTTGATTATATTCGAGGGTATAGGGGTTACAAGAGTTGGTCTACCACAAGATTGAGTTGGCTAACCCTAAGTTGGCTAGCCTAGCAATGTTGTGATCCTGCCTCCGATCTACCCTCCGGTTTATATAGACACTAGAAGGTTTTAGGGTTGTACAAAGTCAGTTTTACAGAAAGGAATAGCATATCCGGACACCTATACTTGCCATCTGTTGGAAATATGCCCTAGAGGCAATAATAAATTAGTTATTATTATTATATTTCCTTGTTCATGATAATCGTTTATTATCCATGCTATAATTGTATTGATAGGAAACTCAGATACATGTGTGGATAAATAGACAACACCATGTCCCTAGTAAGCCTCTAGTTGACTAGCTCGTTGATCAATAGATGGTTACGGTTTCCTGACCATGGACATTGGATGTCTTTGATAACGGGATCACATCATTAGGAGAATGATGTGATGGACAAGACCCAATCCTAAGCCTAGCACAAAGATCGTGTAGTTCGTATGCTAAAGCTTTTATAATGTCAAGTATCATTTCCTTAGACCATGAGATTGTGCAACTCCCGGATACTGTAGGAATGCTTTGGGTGTACCAAACGTCACAACGTAACTGGGTGGCTCTAAAGGTACGCTACGGGTATCTCCGAAAGTGTCTGTTGGGTTGGCACGAATCGAGACTGGGATTTGTCACTCCGGTTGACGGAGAGGTATCTCTAGGCCCACTCGGTAGGACATCATCATAATGTGCACAATGTGACCAAGGGGTTGATCACGGGATGATGTGTTACGGAACGAGTAAAGAGACTTATCGGTAACGAGATTGAACAAGGTATCGGCATACCGACGTTCGAATCTCGGGCAAGTACAATACCGCTAGACAAAGGGAATTTTATGCAGGATCGATTGAATCCTTGACATCGTGGTTCATCCGATGAGATCATCGTGGAACATGTGAGAGCCAACATGGGTATCCAGATCCCGCTGTTGGTTATTGACCGGAGAACGTCTCGGTCATGTCTGCATGGTTCCCGAACCCGTAGGGTCTACACACTTAAGGTTCAATGACGCTAGGTTTATAGGGAATAGATATACGTGGTTACCGAATGTTGTTCGGAGTCCCGGATGAAATCCCGGACGTCACGAGGAGTTCCGGAATGGTCCGGAGGTAAAGATTTATATATGGGAAGTCATGTTTTGGTCACCGAAAAAGTTTCGGGTTTTATCAGTAACGTACTGGGACCACCGGGAGGGTCCCGGGGGTCCACCAAGTGGGGCCACCATCCCCGGAGGGCTGCATGGGCCAAGTGTGGGAGGGGACCATCCCCAGGTGGGCTGGTGCGCCCCCCCCCCCACAAGGGCCCAAGGCGCCTAGGGTTTGGGGAGGGGGGGCGCCTCCACCTTACTTGGGGGGCAAGTTTCCCCCTCTCCCCCCTTGGCCGCCCCCTAGATGGGATCTAGGGGTGGAAACCTAGGTGGGGGCGCAGCCCCCCCCCTCTCCCCCTATATATAGTAAAGGCAAAGGAGCAGCCCAACACACGAAGTTCTTCTCCTGTTGGCTCAGCCCTACCTCTCTTTCTCCTCCTCTCCCGCTGTGCTTGGCGAAGCCCTGTAGGATTGCCACGCTCCTCCACCACCACCACGCCATTGTGCTGCTGCTGGATGGAGTCTTCCCCAACCTCTCCCTCTCTCCTTGCTGGATCAAGGCATGGGACACGTCACCCGGCTGTACGTGTGTTGAACGCGGAGGTGCCGTCCGTTCGGCACTAGGATCTCCGATGATTTGGATCACGATGAGTACGACTCCATCAACCCCATTCACTTGAACGCTTCTGCTTAGCGATCTACAAGGGTATGTAGATGCACTCCCCTCTCTCTCGTTGCTAGTCTCTCCATAGATAGATCTTGGTGACTCATAGGAAAATTTTGAATTTCTGCTACATTCCCCAACAGTGGCATCATGAGCTAGGTCTATTGCGTAGATTCTTTGCACAAGTAGAACACAAAGTAGTTGTGGTCGTTGATTTTGTTCAATATGCTGACCGTTACTAGTCCAATCTTGATTCAGCAGCATTGTGGGATGAAGCGGCCCGGACCGACCTTACACGTACACTTACGTGAGACAGGTTCCACCGATTGACATGCACTAGTTGCATAAGGTGGCTAGCGGGTGCCAGTCTCTCCCACTTTAGTCGGATCGGATTCGATGAAAAGGGTCCTTATGAAGGGTAAATAGCAATTGGCATATCACGTTGTGGTTTTTGCGTAGGTAAGAAACGTTCTTGCTAGAAACCCATAGCAGCCACGTAAAACATGCAAACAACAATTAGAGGACGTCTAACTTGTTTTTGCAGGGCATGCTATGTGATGTGATATGGCCAAGAAGAATGTGATGAATTATATGTGATGTATGAGATTGATCATGTTCTTGTAATAGGAATCACGACTTGCATGTCGATGACTATGACAACCGGCAGGAGCCATAGGAGTTGTCTTAATTTATTGCTAACCGGTAGCCATAGTAGTAGAAGTAATAGTTGGCAAGACAACTTAATGAAGACACGATGATGGAGATTATGATGATGGAGATCATGGTGTCATGTCGGTAACGATGATGAACACGGAGCCCCGAAGATGGAGATCAAAAGGAGCAAAATGATATTGGCCATATCATGTCATTTTTTGATTGCATGTGATGTTTATCATGTTTATGCATCTTATTTGCTTAGAACGACGATAGTAAATAAGATGATCCCTCATTAAAATTTCAAGAAAGTGTTCCCCCTAACTGTGCACCGTTGCGAAAGTTCGTCGTTTCGAAGCACCACGTGATGATCGGGTGTGATAGATTCTAATGTTCACATACAACGGGTGTAAGCCAGATTTACACACGCGAAAAACTTAGGTTAACTTCACGAGCCTAGCATGTACAGACATGGCCTCGGAACACAAGAGACCGAAATGTCGAGCATGAGTCGTATGGTGGATACGATCAACATGAAGATGTTCACCGATGATGACTAGTCCGTCTCACGTGATGATCGGACACGGCCTAGTTGTCTCGGATCATGTAATCACTTAGATAACTAGAGGGATGTCTATCTGAGTGGGAGTTCATAAGATGAACTTAATTATCCTGAACATAGTCAAAAGGTTTTTGCAAATTAGGTCATAGTTCGTGCTTAGTTCTACTATTTTAGATATGTTCCTAGAGACAATATAGTTGAAAGTTGACAGTAGCAATTATGCGGATAGTAGAAGGCTTATGTCCTTAATGCACTGCTCGGTGTGTTGGACCTCGAACGTGGTCTGTGGATGTTGCGAACATCTGACATACACGTTTTGATGACTACATGATAGTTCGGTAATGTTAAATGGTTTAGAGTTGAGGCACCAAAGACATTTTTTTGAAATGTCGCGGAACATATGAGATGTTTCGAGGGCTGAAATTGGGATTTCAGGCTCGTGCCCACGTCAAGACGTATAAGACCTCCGACGATTTTCTTAGCCTGCAAACTAAGGGAGAAAAGCTCAATCGTTGAGCTTGTGCTCAGATTGTCTGAGTACAACAATCACTTGAATCGAGTGGGAGTTGATCTTCCAGAAGAGACAGTGATGTTTCTCCAAAGTCATTGCCACCAAGCTGCTAGAGCTTCGTGATGAACTATAACATATCATGGATAGATATGATGATCCTTGAGATATTCGCGATGTTCGACATCGCAAAAGTAGAAATCAAGAAGGAGCATCAATTTCTGATGGTTGGTGAAACCACTAGTTTCAAGAAGGGCAAGGGCAAGAAGGGATACTTCATGAAACGGAAAATCAGCTGCTGCTCTAGTGAAGAAACCCAAGGTTGAACCCAAACCCGAGACTAAGTGCTTCTGTAATAAGGGGAACAGCCACTAGAGCAAAATTACCCTAGATACTTGGTAGATAAGAAGGTTGGCAAGGTCGATAGAAGTATATTAGATATACATTATGTTAATGTGTACTTTACTAGTACTCCTAGTAGCACCGGGGTATTAGATACCGGTTCGGTTGCTAAGTGTTTGTAACTCAAAATAAAAGCTACGGAATAAAAGGAGACTAGCTAAAGGTGAGCTGACGATATGTGTTGGAAGTGTTTCCAAGGTTGATATGATCAAGCATCGCACGCTCCCTCTACCATCGAGATTGGTGCTAAACCTGAATATTGTTATTTGGTGTTTGCGTTGAGCATAGACATGATTGGATTATGTCTATCGCAATGCGGTTATTCATTTAAGGAGAATAATGGTTATTCTATTTATTTGAATAATACCTTCAATGGTCTTACACCTAAAAGAATGCTTTATTGAATCTCGATCGTAGCGATACACATTTTCATGCCAAAAGATATAAGATAGTAATGATAGTACCACTTACTTGTGGCACTGCCATGTAAGTCATATTGGTATAAAACGCATGAAGAAGCTCCATGTTGATTGGACTCACTTGTTTTTGAAAAGTTTGAGACATGCGAACCATGTCTATTGGTGTATACGCATGAAGAAACTCCATGCAGATGGATCGTTTGGACTCACTTGATTTTGAATCACTTGAGATATGCAAATCATACCACATGGGCAAGATGACTGAAAAGCCTCGTTTTCAGTAAGATGGAACAAGATAGCAACTTGTTGGAAGTAACACATTTTGATGTGTACAGTCCGACGAGTCCTGAGGCATGCAGTGAATATCGTTATGTTCTTACTTCACAGATGATTTGAGTAGATGTTGAGTATATTTACTTGATGAAACACAAGTCTGAATTATTGAATGGTTCAAGTAATTTCAGAGTGAAGTTGAAGATCATCGTAACAAGAGGATAAAATGTCTATGATATGATCATAGAGATGAGTATCTGAGTTATGAGCTTTGGCACGCAATTAAGACATTGTGGAAATTGTTTCACAATTAATACCGCCTGGAACACCATAGTGTGATGGTGTGTCCGAACATCATAGTTGCACCCTATTGGATATGGTGCGTACCATGATGTCTCTTATCGAATTACCACTATCGTTCATGGGTTAGGCATTAGAGACAACCGCACTCACTTTAAATAGGGTACCACGCAATTCCGTTGAGACGACACCGTTAGAACTATGGTTTGGAGAAACCTAAGTTGTCGTTTCTTGAAAGTTTGGGGCTGCGACGCTTATGTGAAAAAGTTTCATCGTGATAAGCTCGAACCCAAAACGGATAAATACATCTTCATAGGATACCCAAAATGGTTGGGTATACCTCCTATATCAGATCCGGAAGCAAGAGTAATTGTTTCTAGAAATGGGTCCTTTCTCAAGGAAAAGTTTCTCTCGAAAGAATTGAGTGGGAGGATGGTGGAGACTTGATGAGGTTATTGAACCATCACTTCAACTAGTGTGTAGCAGGGCACAGGAAGTTGTTCCTGTGACACCTACACCAATTGAAGTAGAAGCTTATGATAGTGATCATGAAACATCGGATCAAGTCACTACCAAACCTCGTAGGACGACAAGGACGCGTAATGCTTCGGAGTGGTACGGTAATCCTGTCTTGGAGGTCATGTTGCCAGACAACAATGAACCTACGAGCTATGGAGAAGAAATGGTGGGCCCGGATTCTGACAAATGGCTTGAGGCCATAAAATCCGAGATAGGATCCATGTATCAGAACAAAGCATGGACTTTGGTGGACTTGCCCGTTGATCGTTAAGCCATTGAGATAAATGGATCTTTAATAAGAAGACGGACATGAACGGTAATGTCACCATCTGTGAAGCTCGACTTGTGGTGAAGAGTTTTTCACAAGTTCAAGGAGTTGACTACGATGAGATTGTCTCATCCGTAGTGATGCTTAAGTTCGTCGGAATCATGTTAGCATTAGCTGCATTTATGAAATCAACCAATTGGATGTCAAAACGAGTTTCCTTACCAGTTTTCGTAAGGAAAGGTTGTATGTGATACAGTCAGAAAGGTTTGTCAATCCTAAGGATGCTAAAAGGTATGCTAGCTCCAGCGATCCTTCTAAGGACTAGAGTAAGCATCTCGGAGTTGGAATGTACGCTTTGATGAGGTGATCAAAGATTTTGGGTTTATACAAAGTTTATGAGAAACTTGTATTTCCAAAGAAGTGAGTGGGAGCACTATAGAATTTCTGATAAGTATATGTTGTTGACATATTGTTGATCAGAAATGATGTAGAATTTCTGGAAAGCATATAGGGTTATTTGAAAAGTGTTTTTCAATAGAAAACCTGTAAGCTGCTTGAACATTGAGCATCAAGATCTATGAGGATAGATCAAAAACGCTAAATGGTACTTTAAAATGAGCACATACCTTGACATGATCTTGAAGGTGTTCAACATGGATCAGTCAAAGAAGGAGTTCTTGCCTGAGTTGTAAGGTATGAAGTTAAGAGTTAAAGCTCGACCACGGCAGAAAAGAGAGAAAGGACGAAGGTCGTCGCCTATGCTTCAGACGTAGGCTCTATAGTATGCTATGTTGTGTACCGCACCAGAAGTGTGCCTTGCCATGAGCCAGTCAAGGGGTACAAGAATGATCCAGGAACGGATCATTGGACAGCGGTCAAAATTATCCTTAGAGGAATAAGGAAATGTTTCTCGATTATGGAGGTGATAAAGAGTTCGGCGTAAAGGTTGCATCGATGCAAGCTTTAACACCTATCCGAATGACTCTGAGTAGCAAACCGGATACGTATAGTGGAGCGACCATTTGGAATAGCTCTAAGTGGAGCGTGGAAGCAGCATTTACAATCTGACCTAGAGATTTGCAAAATACATACGGATCTGAATGTTGCAGACCTGTTGACTACAACCTCTCTCACAAGCAAAACATGATCAAACCCCGGAACTCATTGAGTCTTAATCACATGATGATGTGAACTAGTTTAGTGACACTAGTAAACTCTTTGGATGTTGGTCACATGGCGATGTGACCTGTCAGTGTTAATCACATGGTGATGTGAACTAGATTATTGACTCTAGTGCAAGTGGGAGACTGTTGGAAATATGCCCTAGAGGCAATAATAAATTAGTTATAATTATTATATTTCCTTGTTCATGATAATCGTTTATTATCCATGCTATAATTGTATTGATAGGAAACTCAGATACATGTGTGGATACATAGACAACACCATGTCCCTAGTAAGCCTCTAATTGACTAGCTCATTGATCAATAGATGGTTACGATTTCCTGACCATGGACATTGGATGTCTTTGATAACGGAATCACATCATTAGGAGAATGATGTGATGGACAAGACCCAATCCTAAGCCTAGCACAAAGATCGTGTAGTTCGTATGCTAAAGCTTTTATAATGTCAAGTATCATTTCCTTAGACCATGAGATTGTGCAACTCCCGGATACCGTAGGAATGCTTTGGGTGTACCAAATGTCACAACGTAACTGGGTGGCTATAAAGGTACGCTACGGGTATCTCCGAAAGTGTCTGTTGGGTTGGCACGAATCGAGACTGGGATTTGTCACTCCGGTTGACGAAGAGGTATCTCTAGGCCCACTCGATAGGACATCACCATAGTGTGCACAATGTGACCAAGGGGTTGGTCACGGGATGATGTGTTACGGAACGAGTAAAAAGACTTGCCAGTAACGAGATTGAACAAGGTATCAGCATACCGACGATCAAATCTCGGGCAAGTACAATACCGCTAGACAAAGGGAATTGTATACGGGATCGATTGAGTCCTTGACATCGTGGTTCATCCGAGGAGATCATCGTGGAACATGTGGGAGCCAACATGGGTATCCAGATCCCGCAGTTGGTTATTGACCGGAGAATGTCTCGGTCATGTCTGCATGGTTCCCGAACCCGTAGGGTCTACACACTTAAGGTTCGATGACGCTAGGGTTATAGGGAATAGACATACGTGGTTACCGAATGTTGTTTGGAGTCCCGGATGAGATCCCGGACGTCATGAGGAGTTCCGAAATGGTCCGGAGGTAAAGATTATATATGGGAAGTCATTTTGGTCACTAGAAAAGTTTCGGGTTTTATCGGTAACGTACCGGGACCACCGGGAGGGTCCCGGGGGTCCACCAAGTGGGGCCACCATCCCCGAAGGGCTGCATGGGCCAAGTGTGGGAGGGGACCATCCCCAGGTGGGCTGGTGCGCCCCCCCACAAGGGCCCAAGGCGCCTAGGGTTTGGGGAGGGGGCGCCTCCACCTTACTTGGGGGTCAAGTTTCCCCCTCTCCCCCCTTGGCCGCCCCCCTAGATGGGATCTAGGGCTGGCCGCTGCCCATAGGGGTGGAAACTTAGGTGGGGGTGCAGCCCCCCCTCTCCCCCTATATATAGTGGAGGCAAAGGAGCAGCCCGACACACAAAGTTCTTCTCCTGTTGGCGCAGCCCTACCTCTCTTTCTCCTCCTCTCCCGCGGTGCTTGGCGAAGCCCTGCAGGATTGCCACGCTCCTCCACCACCAGCACGCCGTTGTGCTGCTGCTAGATGGAGTCTTCCCCAACCTCTCCCTCTCTCCTTGCTGGATCAAGGCATGGGAGACGTCACCGGGCTGTACGTGTGTTGAACGCGGAGGTGCCGTCCGTTCGGCACTAGGATCTCCGGTGATTTGGATCACGACGAGTACGACTCCATCAACCCCGTTCACTTGAACGCTTCCGCTTAGCGATCTACAAGGGTATGTAGATGCACTCCCCTCTCTCTCGTTGCTAGTCTCTCCATAGATAGATCTTGGTGACTCGTAGGAAAATTTTGAATTTCTGCTACGTTCCCCAACACCATCCACGCATACGGGGGTCCCTACCGTACACGAGAGGTGATCTTCTGTCTTGTATCTCGACGGCCTACAGTCCGACCCACATCCAATAGACCGGACGCCCGAGGACCCCTAGTCCAGGACTCCCACAATAGCCCCTGAACCAGTCTTCAATGATGATATATTTAGCGTTCAGATTGTCTTCGGCATTGCAAGGAGGGTTCCTTGAAGAATACACATCGGCTTTCCTCCGTAAAAGAATTGTATCCGGCTTTTCATAATAAACACAACCCTTAGCCGCGAAGGCAGGATATATATATACATATATATATATATATATATATATATATATATATATATATATATATAATCCATGTATCCGCCGACTCCTGGACCAGCTGATGGCCATCCCACGCACGCGATCAAAATCTCCAGTGATTTGCAAAAAAACGCCCGCAGCAACTCTTAGTTAAGCCTGCCATTTTGCTAATAACCCCTCAGCCGAAATACCTCTCCTAATCCCCGCTCGTCTCCCTCCCAATCCCTAATCACGGCTCAATCCCTCCATGGCGGCACGTACATCGGACCCATGAATCCTTGGACGGCAGCCGCGCATGCCCACCTCCGCATTTGTCTGCCTCAAACGGCTCCATGGCCTGATGATCCCAACGACGATGGCCGCCCTTGGCCTGCCTCCACGTTTGTTCGCCTCAAATTGCTGAATGCCCTCGGTGATCTGTTCGGCGGACGTGGCGGGATCCACCACGTTTGGCGTACCACCACGCTCGTCCACCTTCTTGCCGGTCCACCGCCGGCCGCAACCTGCACGCCATCTACCGCACTGCACCTGCATCCAGTCATTTGCTGCTCCACCTGAAGACCTCCGACTGCTGCAAGACTCGTGTGGGAAGCGAGCACAGCTCGTTGGATAGCAAACAAGGACCACGTTCTGAATTTTATTGTTCCTGTTTAATGTTTCCAGTACATGCAGATTGTAGCTTGTGAGTTTATCCATTGCAGACTATAGCTTGTGAGTTCAAAGACAAGTGAATGTACCTTGGTGTGAATGCACAATTCAGAAATAAACAAACTTCGTATTGCCCAGTTCCTGATGATTTTGTGGTGTTCTGTCATATGTGATGCAAAACAGCTGAACGACGTCATAGTATAACTAGGTGCTTATTATTCCTTGTGATTCTGCATTCTTATTTGTCCTTTACGTATTCACAAACAAGAAGATGTTGCTTTTGCTGCAACCTTCCCAAGCACTGTCAAAATTCTGAACACCTACCATTGTTTAATTTCTTTTGGTGAATGCTATTGTGGAGGTGGACGTGGGTTTGCCAACTGAGTTGTTCCCTGCCTGATTCATATGCTACTGTTAAGCTTTCAAACCTGAAACATACTGCTGCTGGTAAAGACATCTGGTAATAATTGACGACTCAATGAACTCGATACTGAACGCTCAGAGTCTCGCAAAGTTTCTTGTACATTTATATTCTCCTGGGTGATAGCTGCTGACTGTTTGCATAAAAGAACAGAGCATGCTTTAGGTAAATGTGAACATGATGTAAGCTCTTGCTGATTGCTACACTCCATTCAATACACATTAAGTCAGAGTAAATAAAAGGAAGACAGTTTGACAAAACGCGGAGGTGGGCATGCGCGGCTGCCGTCCAAGGATTCATGGGTCCGATGTATGTGCCGCCATGGAGGGATTGAGTCATGATTAGGGATTGGGAGGGAGACGAGCGGGGATTAGGAGAGGTATTTCGGCCAAAGGGTTATTAGCAAAATGGCAGGCTTAACTAAGAGTTGCTGCGGGCGTTTCTTTGCAAATCCCTGGAGATTTTGATCGCGTGCGTGGGATGGCCATCGGCCGGTCCAGGAGTCGGCGGATCCAGGGATTCACGAAGCATCCCGGATGCATTAGATACGACGCATATATATATATATATATATATATATATATATATATATATATATATATATATATATATATATATATATATATATATATATAGGACAGAGCTATTCTGTTACCGGTAACAGAATATTAATCTGTTACCCTCGGTCCCTATAAGGCGCGGCCGGCCCAAAAAATGAAAACTACCCTGATCCCCCCGCAGATCCTTCTTACCCCGTGCCCACCGCCGCCCGACCTCCTCCCCACCGCGCTGCCAGCCGGCCTCCTCCCAGCGCGCC
>NC_041389.1:584436490-584438401 GCF_002162155.2 Triticum dicoccoides
GCCCTTACCTCGCGCCGACAGCCGCCCTCCCTCGCACGCCAGCCTCCTCCACCCCCATGCTCAGGCCGCCTTCCTTCCTCCACTCCGGTCGCCTTCCTTCCTCCGCTCCGGTCGCCTTCCACCTCGCGCGCCGGCCTCCTCCCTACCCCGCGCTCTGTCTGCCTTTCTTCTCGCGCTCCGGCCGTCTTCCTCCCCGCGCTCCGGCCGCCTTCCTCCCCACGCTCCGGCCTCCTTCCTCCTCGCAATCAGTTCGCCTCCCTCACCATGCTCCATCCACCTTCCTCCCCGAGATCCGTCCGCCTTCTCCCCTGAGATCCCACGGCCGTACCGCCGCCAGCCAACCCCTCCATCTGTAAGTAAGGGCACTTGGCCGCCCTCCACGTCGGGGTGGCCCTGCTAGCCATCAGCGGGGGAAGCGGGGTAGCTGCCATGGCGGGGGTGAAGACGAGTTCGTCCTACCTTGTAATTAAAAATATTGATCAGTACGAGTTAAAAGTGGTGGTCCGTTCGGAATAAAATAAATGACATAAATTCAAATTGTAAAAGTTCAAGCAAAAAAGAAACCCCATGCAATTCAAATGGTAAAAAGTACAAGTCGTAAAATTAGAGAAGTTCAGAACATCGTTGTAAAAAAAATTGAGTTAAAAGAAAACATGCGAAACATTTTCCTCGATTTCAAAACACGCCGAGACACGCGACAGCCACCCCAGTTCGGGCGTAGTAAGTACCTCGGTACGAGTTAAAAACGGTGGTCCGTTCAAAATAAAAGAAATGGCAGAAATTCAAATTGTAAAGTTCAAGCAAAAAAGAACCCATGAAAATCCTGCTTAGTAAGTACCTCAGTACAAGTCGTAAAATGAGAGAAGTTCAGAACAACGTTGTCAAAAAAATGTTGAGTTAAAAAAAGAAACAAAACAAACACATTTCCTTTTTGAATAAAATATCATTCAGTTCGATGATACAAACCATACAAGTACAGGGGCAACGATACAGTAAACCGTTGAAAACTTACGAGAAAAATATTACCCAAAAAACAGAGCAAAGTCTAGTTAGTGAAAACACGCTTAGTACAAATCTTTTAAAAAATGCAAGCATCAGTATAAGTACCCTTTTTCAGAACCATTCAAAATTACTCTACAAAAAATAGCTCAGTACAAACATACACATATATCAGTACGACTACTCTGTTTTTCAGACGAGAAAACAGCAGGATCCGTCATGCCGTATTCAAAATTACTCTTAAACGGTTGTGAAGTAGAGAAAACGTTTAACATTACTAAGTTTCGCATTTTCGATAGCTATCCAACGGTATATTATTTGCCATATTTCGACAAACTTTTTATAAAAATCGCGTTCAAAATCAAATTTGACCGTATTCGAATTAATTTTTAAACTGTAAGGAATTAGAAAAACATTTTTATACGCAAACGTTGCAAATTTTCCATTGCTTTCCAATGCCATATCATTTGCGTCAATCCGACAAACCATTTGCAAAAAATCATGAAAATACGTTTCGCCCAGAATTTCACCGTTTTTCAAACTACTTTTAAATCATATAGAATTAGAAAAAACAATACATATATGGAAGATGCGTATTTTCACCAGCTTTCCAACGCCATCTTATTTGCTCAATTCTGACAAACCGTTTGAAAATTGAGAACAAAATACGATTCACGTTTTCGGTTTTGAAAAAAATGGTTTTTTCAAAACTGCTCTTAATCCATAATTATTTTGCAAAAATGTTCAATATAATTGAAATATGGTTGTCAAGAGCTTTCCAGCGATATATTACACGCCCCGTTCCGACAAAAAATTACAAAAGGTTTTTGAACTAAAGAAGATGATCCGTTAAACACAACTGAAAGCATCGGTTCAACCACTTCAAAAACATCAGTACAACCACCTGCAACC
>NC_041389.1:584438953-584472346 GCF_002162155.2 Triticum dicoccoides
CCACTTAATACGAGATTTCTCATCAATAATATTTGGCTAATCCAACCGTTTGCGGCACACGCATTCATTGGGAATAGACAACATTCAAGGCACGAGTGGGGGGCGGTTCGCATTTTTACTGCCTATAAGAGGGCAACAGATCTTTACTTTCTCCCCCACGCCTTCACATCTCCTTAGCTTTCCAATCTCCCAAGCTCTCTACGCCCGCAAAGTTTCCGCCTTTCTCACCACCACCACCTCCTCCTCCGACCATGGCCGGATCTGGCTCTAAAGGCAAGTGGGAGGCCTCCTCCATCACGGAGGAGATGATCAAGAATCTCTGGAGTGTGGGGTGCCTCACGGCCAACATCAAGCATAGGCTTCCCCCCAAAGGTGAAGTCATTCCTACTCCGGAGCCCAACGAATGGGTCGTCTTACTTCCCCACTTCCTGTGGGGGTTAGGTTTTCCACTCCACCCGTTCGTCTGTGGACTCATGTACTACTATGGGCTAGATTTCCATGATCTAGCCCCGAACTCTTTCCTCCACATCTCGGCGTTCATCGTCTTGTGTGAGGCTCTCCTCCGCGTCCACCCACACTTCGGCCTATGGCTCATGGTCTTCAACATGAAGCCGAAGGTGGTAGACGAGCAGCACACGAACTGCGGCGGAGCTATGATCAGCAAGCTGTCGAACACCACATGGCCCAAGGGGCCTTCGTGGAGACCGTGAGATCTAGCAACAGGAGTGATTCTACATCATTGATCCACGCTGCACTAAGTGGGAGGCTATTCCGGAGTTCAGATCCGGACCCCCCATGAGGCTCCTCTCCTGGAACGCGAAGGGCCACAACTGGGGATCCCAGACGGAGGTGCAGGTGCTGCAAATGTGCATCACCAACGTGCTGGGAAAGAATGTTGGTCTAACCAACGTGGTCCAAATTATACTCTTCCGCCGCATTCTCCACTGCCAGCGCCAGGATTCCCCCATGTGGGACTTTAAGCCGGAGGAGCCGAGGACCTTATGACATTTCTTCGGCACCACGCACGAGGGAATGTGGAAGCTTCTCTTCAAGGCGTAGAAGAGCTGGCCTATGGAGAACGAAGACCTCGGTCTCAACGCCATGAATCCGGCCTCTCTGGTAAGTATTCGATATTTCCGAAGACATACCTAGTTCATATATAAATTTGATCTATACCGAACTTACAAGCCCATCTTTTTGTTATATGGATGGACCAAGAAGTCGGAGCAGATCAAGAGTCCAGCTTTGTTACTTAAATACCTAGTCACTCTTGCGTTGGAGGAGATGGTGGTCCCGTCGCATGACAAGGCGCCGAAGAAGAGGGCAAGGGGCCCAAGGACAGGCCCGCCGCAAGGGCCTCCGGAAGCTGTGTCCGGAGAGACCGAGCCTGTCTCCTCCCATGAGGAGGACGAGGACGAAGAGGAGGAGGAGGAGGAGGAAGAGGAGGTGGAGAGCGACTCCCCCCTCAAGACGAGGAGGGGAAAGAGGATAACCTCCAAGAACCTGGAGGGGGTGACGCCGAAGAAGGGGAGGGTGGTCCTCTTGGATAGTTAGGACTTGGAGTCCAAACACAGCCCGGAGAGGGTCCAAAGGTAGAAGCCCCTGGCCGAAACGTAAGTGTCAGAAACTTACTCATTCAATTATCGCTTGAATCTGCATGTGTCATGCCCAACCCTTTTATGCTTTTCAGCCCTCTGCGCGAGATCTCGATCCCCTCTTCTTCGAAGGGGAACTCTCTAGCCCCTGGAGAGGTGGAGAGTGACGGGCCCTCATGCACCTTCTCCCCCTGCCATGGAGCACACCGAGGTGTCCTCCCAAAGGGCATCTTTGGGCAGAGGAGGAGCGGACCAGACAGTCCAGAAGGCGCCCGAGGAAAACACCTCGGACGCCGTAGAGTGGGGCATGGCGGCCACCATGACCACCGAGGGTGGGGGGCTTCAACAGTCTGGGCCCTCGCCGAACACCGTCCCGGAGACCAATACGGCTTTGGATTCGGACTAACATCCCCCTTCGAAAGAAGGGGGAGGAGCAGGAGCTCCATCGGCAGCCTCTGTCAATCCGGAGGCCGCTGACACTATGCAGGAGGCACTGCAACGTGCCTCCATCATGGAGGAACACCGCACCCTAATGGGTGCGGTTATGGAAAAGGTTCGGTCCGGGAAGAGCAGACTGACCAAAGCCTTCAACAGCCTATTGACGGTCTTTGAAGTAAGTGATGTAATATTCTTTACTAGCTTTATTTTTTGTACACATATATGTGTTAGGAGAAACCCATGTGTAGACAGTACCCCCTGAGACTATGTCCGTATTAGGACAATCCGGACAGAGGACCAAAATAGGTTTATAATGTGTCATATATATTGTTGGACAGGCTTCGATGTTGGTGGCTACTGCCCAGGCCGCAGAGATAGCTGAGCTCAACCAAAAGATTCGACTATCCGACGAGGAACTCAACTGCATCAACAAGCGGTATAATGAAACCCAAGGTATGTGAAAGTATTCCATACCCGAAAGTGATATTTGTATTTAGTCGTGTAAACTGACTAAAAATGTTATAAAATACTCACAGTTGGCGCAGCCGAGGTCGAGTCCCTCAAGAGCGCCCTCGCTGAAGCCAAGAAGGAGGCGGAGGTGAGCAAGGCAGCCAAGGACTTAGAAGAGGACAAACCACCCACCGAAGACATGAGGCGCGGGTGGGGGAGGTCGAACAGGAGCTCAAGGACACCATCGCCAGATGCGAGTCCTTGGAGCGGAAGAGCTTGTAACAGGCCTCCGAGCTCATCAAAGCTCTTGAGAGCATGAAGGAAGCTCGGGTTGATGCCTAGGGTGCTCGCTAGGAAATCCAAGAGGCGAGGCAGATTGCGGCTGGTAAGGCCTATATCTTGCAGAGTAGATTTACTAGTAAGAGATATATTTTGCTGACCCGAGTTTGGAGTTCTCCAGGCGCCTTTGCGGATCTACCGAGGAGCATTGCGGATGTCGTCGCATTCTTCCAAGCCGAAGAGGGGAGCTCGACGTAAAAATCGTTCTGATCGCAGTACCTTGCGCCAGAACTCCGAGTGCCCCTTGGTGACCAGCTGAAGCAGCTGCCCGAGCTACATAGGGTGGCCGGGCTGGCCATGAAGGATGTGATAGTCCATCTATGGCAGGCCGAGCCCATACCTAGCAGCCACTTCGTCCTCGTGAAGCGGCTGGTGGATGCTCTCCCTCAGATCGATGCCCTCAAGCGACCGTCATGCATAGAAGGTGCTCGGATGGCCTTCGCCCGCGTCAAAGTTCAATGGGCGAAGATGAAGGCCACTGAAATTGCCACCACAGGGCCACCTGAAGGCAAGGAGCACCGATGGCCAGAGAAGTACTTTGATGAGGTTCTCGAGGGAGCCCGCATTGTAGAGGGCCAGTGCTCAAAGGACATCATATTTGAATAGTTGAGTCCGGTTTGTACGAGTCGTGTAGTGAACTCCTTGTGTAAAATAGCTATGCTTATGCTTTATGATTAGTTTATCATCCTATTTGGCCGATTATATGTCTGAAAGTTTACCAGTCGTCGGCTTCAGCCTGCACGTAAATATTACAGGGGTGTTCGGGAACGCATGACCGCACTTTATCCAACGTCTTGATCTAATATAGGAGGCGTCTTGCGAGGTGAACTAGGAAATTAGACTATGCGGCTTTAATACTTTCACTTAGCCATAAGAATCCATTGGTGGCGCTAAGTACTAGCCCCTTGTTGCATGAACGGCCATCCGGAGTACGGCGCCTTTGCAACATGGCTGATCAAAAGCTCAGCCCCTCGTATAACACAGCATAAATCGCGAACGATTTGTAGTATAACACTAAGTCACCGGACCATTGACCTGCTCTCGCCTATCATGACAGTCAGTTTTCGGCTTTCCCTACTGAGGTACTTGACCGGACGAACCAGAAATACAATCGTAGTAGTTCTCCCTTTGCTACCTTAGCCGAACTTGCAGAACATAACGTGGCAAACACAAGAGTCGGGCAACCCAAGTATAGACCAAAGACATGATTCAGAGCCGATGCATATAATGCAATAACCGGGACGCCGAAGAGTTCCATATAGGTGTTCGGACTTAAGAGTTTTGCGGGGCCAAATACAACCCCTTATATGAAGGCCGTGCTGAACCACATATGTCATTCGAACGTAGGGGGAACACATATGACAAGGTAATACCAGGACCCAACCAAGAAGGTGATAATCATCTGTTTCCTTTATATCTTTATTGACACAACGATGACAGGCGGTCCTATTCAATATTGAAGTCATATTACATACCCAAAGGGGAAAAGAAAAGGTTTTACATAAGGGAAAATCTAACATAGGGCCTAAAGATCATAGTTCAGAAAAGGAACTCCAGTGATGCCCTGCCGCACGTCTGCGCCATTTCTCCTTAGTAATAGGTCCTTTGAGAGGAGTATTTGATGGTTGCGAAGCGCTAGCCTTAAAAGGTCTCCTGCAACAATCATCTCGCAAATAGGGCTCTTGATGAACCTGCAGTAAGAGGAAAAATATATATGCGGTCCAGATAGGGTCAAGCCGTACAACGGACCTCTTCTGTAGTGTGCCTGCGGTGCCGCCAAAGGTATCTGTAGTGCATAATTATGTATGCATGGGACACAAGCCGCAACCTGGTAGAGCGGTCGGCGGAGGCCGAACTGCTAATCAAGGTTTGGATCCGTTGATTTATCTCTATTATGCACGAACCGGACTCGTTTGGATACGTCGTTGGCTTTATTGGCCGGTGAACTGTTCGGCTTGATAAGGCCGCCATACACTTCAGTTGCAAGGCCGCTGTGTGCTCTTCGGTTCAGAGGGAGCGCTCCATGTTACCATTGACTATAATAACGCCACGAGATCCGAGCATCTTAAGCTTTAAGTAGGTGTAATGCGGGACTGCATTAAAGCGGGCAAAAGCAGTTCATCCGAGCAGTACATGATAGCCACTGCGAACAAGGACGATGTCGAAGGTTAACTCTTCACTGCGAAAGTTGTTTGGGGAGCCGAATACTACCTCCAGTGTAAGTGAGCCGTACACCGGGCCTCTACTCCTGGCATCACACCCTTAAAGGTAGTGTTACTAGGCTTGATTCGTGACGGGTCAATGCCCATCTTATGGATAGTATCTTGATAAATCAAGTTGAGGCTGCTACCTCCGTCCATAAGGACTCTAGTGAGGTGGTATCCGTCAACAATTGGATCAAGTACTAGGGCGGCTGAATCCCCGTGACGGGTACTAGTTAGGTGAACCCTGCGATCAAAGGTGATCGGACAGGCTGACCATGGGTTAAACTTGGGGGCGACAGGCTCTAGAGTATAGACATCCCGTAGTGCATGTTTGCGCTCCCTTTTGGGGATATGAGTGACATATATCATGTTCACTATCTTCACCTTGGGGGGAACTGCTTCTGACCCCCAGTGTTCGGCTGACGGGGCTCGTCATCGTCTTTTCTTGGAGGCCCTTTTCCCTTGTGTTCAGTATTTATTTTACCGGTCTGTTTGAAAACCCAACAATTTCTGTTGGTGTGGTTCGCAGGCTTATCGGGCGTGCCATGAATCTGACAGGGCCTTTCGAGGATTTTATCCAAGCTCGATGGCCTGTCCTTGCTGCCTTTGAAAGGTTTCTTCCGCTGACCAGACTTAGCACCGCTGAATCTGGCATTGACTGTCGTATCGTCTACGTCGTCGTTGTTGTTGTTCCGAGGTTTGTTTTTATTGTAGCGAGGTTTACCATTGCCGTCCCGCACCTCAGAGGTGATGTGGTCACCCGAGTTGTTGCTTCTACGAGCCAACCAGCTATCTTCGCCCGCACAGAAGCGGGTCATCAGTGTCATTAAGGCTACCATGGTCTTCGGCTTTTCCTACCCAAGATGCTAGGCGAGCCATTTGTCACGGACGTTGTGTTTAAAGGCCGCTAAGGCTTCGGTGTCCGGACAGTCTACGATCAGGTTCTTTTTAGTAAAGAACCGATTCCAGAGTTTGCAGGCTAATTCGCCTGGCTATTAAATTATAAGATTCAAGTCGTCATCATCCGGTGGCCACACATAAGTGCCCTGAAAGTTGGCCCGAAAAGCATCCTCCAAGTCTTCCCAGGTTCCAATGGAGTATTCTGGGAGGCTGTTTAGCCAGTGCCGTGCTGGTCCTTTCAGCTTTTAGAGGAAGATATTTGATGGCGTGGAGATCATCTCCTCGAGCCATGTGGATGTGGAGAAGAAAATCTTCAATCCAGACGGTCGGATCTGTTGTTCCATCGTATTGTTTGATGTTTAAGGGTTTAAACCCTTCTGGAAATTGGTGTTCCATGACCTCATCGGTGAAGCATAAAGGGTGTGCGGCCCCTCTATATCATGCAATCGCGGCGGAGATTGGTTGACATCTGAGTTCGGTTCTGATCCCGATTATAGTAATGGTCATCACGCCGAGCTTCATAGCCATTGTCTCATGCCGGGGCATGGCCCCTTGATCCGTAGATTGATCTAGTCTGACCAGCTTTATTGGCTAGGTCATGTTGTAAGTAATATGTGTATCCTGCAGCTGCTGTCTCCGTGCCTCTTTAGCGAGGAGGTGCGGGTTGGTGTTCGGCTTGATATACCGCTTTATCCCGTCCACGTGGTGGTCGGTCTGGTTGGTCTGCCTGATTGTATTTCGACGGTATTGGCTCGAGGGCTTCATCGTCGAACTGTGGCAGCAACTTGCACTTAGGGTAACTTTTAATAGGTCGCTCGTGGCCGTATTCCTCAGCGGCCAGGACCTTAGTCCACTTTTCATTACACTACAAAAAAATACACTTCCGTGGTGATACGTGTTTGTCACAGTAGGTCACGTTTTTTTCATGCATGTACATCCATGACGATTTTATGACAGAATCAAGATAATCATACCTGTGTTGTCGTAGAAGTGTTCCATGACATTACCAAAATTATCATCACGGAAGTGTCCACTTCCATGACGATAAATCGCGCGTCACAGAAGTGCTTTCATCAAGGGTGACCAACACATGGCATCCACCGTAACAGGATGTCGTTAAGCTATCGGGTCCGGTTTTGGATCCGATAACCCGATAACAGCCCGGACCAATGGGAAATTTCCACGTGTAAAATTCTGATTGGCCGGAGGAAACACGTGTTAGCTCGTCAGTGGGTCAGATAGGCGCCTATGATATGTCGACACATGCGACGGCCCACCACTGGCCCATTTAGCTTACAAAGGCCGGCCCGTTTGACTTGGTCAAAGGTTAGCGGGCTGGCCCATGAAAAAGCTGTTAACGGTCTCTTTGCAAATAGCCCAATTTACGGCCCAGTAACTCACGTCCCATTAGGGCCTAACCGAAATCAGCCCAACAACGTCATGTGGGCCGTCGAATATAACACCAGCCCCTTTCACTTTCGGCCCATGTATGGCCCACAATGTCTTTCGACCCATATGAGGCCTTCGTATCTTTAGGCCCTTTCGAGGCCCATGGTGACTCTAGCCCATAATGAACAGTAAATTTCTTTGTACCCGTCAACGGCCCATGATTCACATGGGCCGTTTCCATCCCGTGTTAGCTTTCGGCCTACTAATGGCCCATACGTTCTTGGGCTCCTTTTCGGCCCTCGATTACTTCCAGCCCATTACTGGCCTGTTCCCCTAATGGGTCAAATTTGTCCCGTGGCAAGAGTCAGCCCGTTTCTGGCCTATTAACCCATTGCGTCGTTTCCAACCCGTCCTATATTCTGGCCCATTAACGACTCGTTATGCCTATGACAGAATTAAGCCTTTTCTGTCCTCCGGCCTGTTAACGGCCCGTTACCATACTGGGCCGATACCAATTATGCCCGTTTACGGCCCATGTAGACCCATTTATCCGACGGCCCGAGGCCCACCGATTCTACGGCCCTATTGGAGGCCCATTTATCGACGGCCCATAGGAGACCCATGGATCCTAGGGCCCATAGCAGGGTCAAGGTTACCCCGGTCCGTATATGGCCCATGGTTGTTGCGACCACTAGCAAACAAGGGAAAAAGAAGACTAGGAAATAAATAAGCCCGAAACTAATGCTAGGCTATTAAGGCAATTGCATAGATTACATCCACTCAGCATCAAAGATCGCCACCAGTGCAAATATAGGGAATACCCTACACTACACAAAAATGGCTTGTTGTTTTCTTCAGCCGGTGGCTGCACGTTAATAACAAATTGTGTATCACAACAAAACAAATTACAACTATAAAACAAAAGGAAGGTTGGCATAAAAGTTAACAGTCTAGCAGATAAATGCACCACCAGAAGTTTAGAAGCTCAGTTCATTTGACCTGACTGTTACGTTTTCATGTTGTATTGTTCAATGGAGCACCATAACCTTCGCCTTTATTTCTCCTAGGCTCCTGAACAACATAGCAAATGTCTGATAGTCTGGTTTCAAAACCATGCATATCTTGACGACATCGATCAATGTATGTCCTTGTTTCACAAATGGTCTCTGTTAGGGAATGGACTTGTGTCTGGAGCATAGATATAACATTGTTTTGAGCTTGCATATCTTGATCATGAGGCAGTTTGGACGAGATTGCCTTAACAACCAACCCATTATTATGCAGGAACGTGCTTTTGGCACTGTTACTGGACAGGTACTGACCCACTGCAGCAAGAGCTGACATTGCGGTTATAGTTGCCTCGCCACCTTCAGAAGGTGGCGGCCACCATTTTTTCCATAGCTTGCTGAAAAGTTAAGTTTTTACATTAGTAGTACCAAAACAGAAGATATTAAGGAGGCAGCAAAACTAAACAAAATAGCTTTGTTCTATATACAAAACTTATTCTGGTGAACCCATGTAAAATATCAGTTGTATTTTATTGCAAAGTACATAATAAAACCAGGTTCCAAACATATGACCATGTACCATCGCTAATGTATTGTCTTTTTCTTCACATTGTATTGACAGCTAAGGATAAAGAGACAAAGTTTATAATACGGTAAGAACAGTATGACATCATTCATATCACAAAACAACTGAGAATAGACAAACAGGCAATTGTAACATTGTGTGGGTAAGTCCAGCACGGAACTAGATTACAGGTCATGATCAAAGGAACATCACTCCTCTCTTTTAAACCTTGTAAGGTGCAATGATACGCTAAGACAATTGTGTATAAAATTGAAAAGAGTAATAGACATTGGTTGCAGACCATGCAGTTCAAGGCACAAATCAAAGTCAGTAGTAGTTAAAAGGCATGAGGATTAAGGACTTACAACAGCGGCTTTGACTGGTGTAGTCATGCCCTTCTTCTTGCTGGTGTGACAGTCCTTGAAGATTTCCACAACATTTGGTTCAGGTACTTTTTGGTCCTTGCGGGCTTTCCTCTGCATTTGGAACAAGTCAATATAGATCTGATAATATGGTACAACGAAAAGAGTGAAATAGCAGCTAATTACAAGAGCCTCGCAGTGTGCAATATAGCTACGAGATCATGTCGTCTATTGGAATTTCACTTTCCTACGGTTGGCCTTGTTCTTTGAACAGTTCACCTACAAGAAGATAGGTTTGTGTGGCACATGCGTAAATAGGACTTCAACATGTGATATGATCACATATATATAATGTACATGATACTTCGGATCAGACCAGTGTTTAATGAGGCCTCTCTAGTCTTCATCCTATATATTTTCCACTGGAGATGTTTGGGCAAGTTAACTGTTAGCCTTGCCTTCAAAGTGAGTTTTCCTCAAGTTATACCGATATTGTCGCAGAGCAGACTTGAAAACATGGGTGCAAGCTTGTCTGATTGCATCATCTTGGCTATCCAACTTGAACCCCATTTGTTGAAAATTATGGGAGTCTCATTATCAGCAACCTAGAAAGTATGGGACAGAGCAAGACAATATTACTAGTTTCCATACATAACCATACTTACAGATAAATGGTCGAGGAAGGTGTTGAACTGGGTTTCGTCTTTGTCATTCCTGTACTGAATCCATGTTGGGAGGATACGTACATGATACCTAACGGCAACCGTTGCCTCTAATACTAACTTGGCTGACTCTGTAGCATCACGTGGCCTTTTAAAACCTGCCTCAAAATGGATCTCCGTTCTTCCTCCTCTAGATTTAGTTAACCTATCGAGCATTATCCCTGATGTTTGTTTCCTCTTGCGCCTAGGTGCTAGTCCAACAACGAACATAGGAAGTGTTAGTGTGCATCAAACTGTGAGACTACATATAAAGAAGCATGCAACTGTAACTTGACTCCAGCAACTACCTTCTTGCTGTTCAAGCTCACAAAGTTCATCTGATCTTGCCAACTCATCTTGTGTCAAGAGTGCTTCGGAAGTAGTGTCAGGTGGCAAGGGAGCATGGGAATGTGCTGATAGCTGAGTTAACAAATGAGTAACTTGTGCAGGTGGTGGTACTGTGGAAGGTGTTTCAACAACTAGGATTGTCTCTGCTTGTTTGGTGGCAGCTATTTGTTTTTGTTTGGCTTGTTCTGTAGCTCATGTAGCATGGGATACCCTGTTTGTAGAATTTTCCGCTGGACTTTGACCTTCTATTGCACCATAAGTACCAGTAGTATCTGCAGGATTCTTCCGCTTCCCATTCCCTATATTTTGTGTTGCTTCCTCTTTCTCTCTGCCATGTTAAGTCGAGCCAACAAGAAAAACGAATAACAATTTAGTTCTTCAGAACAAATTGATGCACGATATAGATGAACTGAACTTTGATGTTAGACAACCACATGATAGGAGGATGTAATATGTACGAAAAATAGGACGGCATGAGATAACCAGAACTATGATGTGTAAACTAAGCAGAAGACATTTCACTAAATTAGAAGCAATGCAATGGAAGGTAGACACCATAGGAAAGATGCTACAAATATCGCTTTGCCAAGTTAACAGTGTATCATCATAAATGGTGTTTAAACAAATGTGAAGCAATACAAGAAATAAATCATATGCAAGATGCAAACAACATCACACTACCAAGTTAAAGGTCTCTCGTCATTAGTGTCATTGCATATTCACAGCATTGCATATTCACAGCTTATGATATGTAAACTAAGGAGAAGGCATTTAAACAAATTAGAAGCAATGAAAGCTAGACACCATATGAAAGATGCAAAGAATATCACTCAACCAAGTTAAAATTGTCTCGTCATAAGTGCCATTTCAACTAATTAGAAGTAGTACAAGCTAGAAAAGAATGTGAGATGTAACCTATATCACACTCCCAAGTCAAATGTGTCTTATGATAAGTGATTGTTGCAGGTTACACAAGAGTAGTAATTTGATGTAAGAACATGGTGTGATAGACAGATACTATATGTTCTAGAAACAGAAACATGTGTCTTATTCACAAGTATAATGTGTAAAGTAAGCAGATGGAATTCAATAAAATTAGAAGCAATATAAGCTAGACATCATACATAACATGCAACCACATATAACAGTGCCAAGTTAGAGGGAGCACCTGTGATGGTGCACTAGGGGAGACGTGCTCATCATCAACACAGCTACGTTGAGTGTCTATGCATGTGTTGTGTTGCAAATCATCTTGGGGAGATGGAGGAGTAGACCTGTAGAGGCCCTCCATTTGGAAGGAGCGCCTTTATCCGCTGCCTTGCTAACTTCCTTCTGCTTTATTGATTTTGAATTGTCAAGTTAAACCGACAAGAAAAAGCAATAAAATTCTCTCTTCAGAACTCATTCGTGTGTGATAGTAATAGTCAATACTTTGATGTAAGGCAAACACATGATACTAGGATGGAATATGTACGAACAATAAGACAACATGGCATATTCACAATTGTTTGTGTAAACTAAGCAGAAACCATTCCAACAAATAAGAAGCAATGCAAGCTAGACACCACATGAAAGATGCAACCAATATGACTCTGCCAAGTTAAAAGTATCCCATCATAAATGGCATTTCAACAAATTAGAAGCAGTGCATACTATAAATCATATGAAAGATGCAACTAATATCGCACTGCATATACTAAAGGTGTCTCGTCGTATTGATTGATGTGGGATACAAAAAAACAATAGTTTTATGTAAGGACATGCTTAATAGACAGGTGTACTATGTACTAAGAACAAGAAGGCATGTCACATTAACAGGTATAATGTATAAACTAAGTAGAATACCACATGCAATTTAACTAGATTGGAAGAATTACAATCTAGAAACCATATGCAACATGCAACCACATATCACACTGCCAAGTTAGAGCAAGCAACTGCGATGCTAGTGTAGGGGAAATGCGGTAATCAACTACAGAGCTACGTTCACTATATTCATCTAGCCTTGTTGTTTCTTGAGAATCATGTCGGGAGGCTGACGCTGCATTCTTAAATGAGGATCTTTACTCACAGTAGTCCACTGGCCTGACTGCCTCATCATAACTGACTCGTGAGGGATACACAAGAACATTAGTTTTGTTGGTGAATGTAGTAATTTCAAAAAAAAATCCTACGATCACACAAGATCTATCTAGGTGATGCATAGCAACGAGAGGGGAGAGTGTGTCCACATACCCTCATAGACCGAAGCGGAAGCGTTTAGTTTACGTTGTTGATGTAGTCGAACGTCTTCACGATCCAACCGATCCAAGCACCGAACGTACGGCACCTCCGCGTTCAGCACACATTCAGCTCGGAGACGTCCCTCGTACTCTTAATCCAGTTGAGGCCGAGGGAGAGTTTCGTCAGCATGATGGCGTGGTGACGGTGATGATAAAGTTACCAGCGCAGGGCTTTGCCTAAGCGCTACAACGATATGACCGAGGTGTGTAACTATGGAGGGGGGCACCGCACACAGCTAAGAAAATTGTCAACTTGTGTGTTCTAGGGTGCCCCCTGCCCCTGTATATATGAAGGAGCAAGGGGGAGGCCGACTGGCCCTTCTAGGGTGCGCCCCAAGTAGGATTCCTCCTAGGAATCCTATTCCTAGTAGATTTCCAACTTGGGGAAGGGAGGGGGAAGGGAGAGAAGGAAGGTAAGAGGGTGCCCCCCTTCCTTGTCCTATTCGCACTCAGGGGGAGGGGGCACGCGGCCTGCCCTGGCTGGCCCCTCTCTCTCTCCACTAGGGCCCATCAAGGCCCATTAGTTCCCCAGGGAGTTCCGGTAACCCTCCGGCACTACGATTTTATCTGAAACTTCTCCGGAACACGTCCGGTGTCCGAATATAGTCGTCCAATATATCAATCTTTATGTCTCGGTCGTTTCAAGACTTCTCGTCATGTCCGTGATCACATCCGGGATTCCAAACAATCTTTGGTACAACATATCACATAAACTCATAATACAATCGTCATCGAACATTAAGCGTGCGGACCCTACGGGTTCGAGAACTATGTAGACATGACTGAGACATGTCTCCAGTCAATAACCAACTGTGGAACCTGGATGCTCATATTGGTTCCTACATATTCTACGAAGATCTTTATCGGTCAAACCGCATAACAACATACGTTGTTCCCTTTGTCATCGGTATGTTACTTTCGATCATCGGTATCATCATACCTAGTTCAATCTTGTTACCGGTAAGTCTCTTTACTCGTTCTGTAATACTTCATCCCGCAACTAACTCATTATTCACAATGCTTGCAAGGCTTATAGTGATGAGTATTACCGAGAGGGCCCAGAGATACCTCTCCGAAACACGGAGTGACAAATCCTAAGCTTGATCTATGCCAACCCAACAAACACCTTCGGAGAAACCTATAGAGCACCTTTATAATCACCCATTTACGTTGTGACGTTTGGTAGCACACAAAGTGTTCCTCCGGTATTCGGGAGTTGCATAATCTCATAGTCTGAGGAACTTGTATAAGTCATGAAGAAAGCAGTAGCAATGAAACTGACACGATCATAATGCTAAGCTAACGGATGGGTCATGTCCATCACATCATTCTCCTAATGATGTGATGATGTTCATCAAATTACAACACATGTCTATGGTTAGGAAACATAACCATCTTTTATTAACGAGCTAGTCAAGTAGTGGCATACTAGGGACTATATGTTTTGTCTATGTATTCACACATGTGCTAAGTTTCCAGTTAATACAATTCTAGCATGAATAATAAACATTTATCATGAATTAAGGAAATAAATAATAACTTTATTATTGCCTCTGGGGCATATTTTCTTCAGTCTCCCATTTGCACTATGTCTACAATGCTTTGCACGGAGCTACTCTAGCTAATTGCTCCCACTTTCAGTATGTATCTAGATTGAGACTTACAGTCATGTGGATCGGTGTAAAAGCTTGCGTCGATGTAACTCTTTACAACAAGCTCTTTTATCACCTCCATAATTGAGAAATATTTCCTTAGTCCTCACTAAGGATAATTTTGACCGATGTCCAGTGATCTACTCTTAGATCATTATTGTACCCCCTTGCAAAAACTCATGGAAAGGTACACGATAGGTCTGGTACATAGCACATCATACTTTATAGAACCTATGACAGTGGCATAGGGAATGACTTTCATTCTCTTTCTATTTTCTGTCATGGTCGGGCTTTGAGTCTTACTCAATTTTACACCTTTGTAATACGGACAAGAACTCCTTCTTTGACTGATCCATTTTGAACTCTTTCAAAAAACTTGTCAGTGTATATACTTATTTAAAAATCTTATCAAGCGTCTTGATCTATCTTTATAGATCTTGATGCCCAATATGGAAGCAGCTTCACCGAGGTCTTTATTTAAAAAACTCTTATTCATGTATCCCTTTATGCTATCTAGAAATTCGATATCATTTCCAATCAAAAAAATGTCATCCACATATAATATTAGAAATGCTACAGAGCTCCCACTCACTTTCTTGTAAATATAGGCTTCTCCAAAAGTCTATATAAAACCATAATTCTTTGATCACACTATCAAAACATTTATTCCAACTCCGAGAGGCTTGCACCAGTCCATAAATGGATTGCTGGAGCTTGCATACTTTGTTAGCACCCTTTGGATCAACAAAACCTTCTAGTTGTATCATATGCAACCCTTCTTCTAGAAATCTATTCAGGAATGCAGTTTTGACATCCATCTGCCAGATTTCATAAAATATGGCAACTGCTAACATGATTCGGACGGATTTAAGAATCACTACAATTGAGAAAATCTCATTGTAGTCAACACCTTTAACTTGTCAAAAACCTTTTGCGACAATTCAAGCTTTGTAGATAGTAACACTACTATCAGTGTTCGTCTTCCTCTTGAAGATCCATTTATTTAATATGGCTTGCTGATCATCGGGCAAGTCCACCAAAGTCCACACTTTGTTCTCATACATGGATCCCATCTCAGATTTCATGGTCTCAAGCCATTTCGCGGAATCTGGGCTCATCATTGCTTCCTCATAGTCTGCAGGTTCATCATGGTCTAGTAACATGACTTCCAGAATAGGATTACCGTACCACTCTGATGCGGATCATACTCTAGAAGACCTACGAGGTTCGGTAGTAACTTGATCTGAAGTTTCATGATCATCATTAGCTTCCTCACTAATTGGCGTAGGAATCATTAGAACTGATTTTTGTGATGAACTACTTTCCTATTCGGGAGAAGGTACAATTACCTCATCAAGTTCTACTTTCCTCCCACTCACTTCTTTCGAGAGAAACTCCTTCTCTAAAAAGGATCCATTCTTAGCAACAAATATCTTGCCTTCGGATCTGTGATAGAAGGTGTACCCAACAGTTTCCTTTGGGTATCTATGATGAAGCATTTCTCTGATTTGGGTTCGAGCTTATCAGGTTAAAGCTTTTTCACATAAGAATCACAGCCCCAAACTTTAAGAAACGACAACTTTGGTTTCTTGCCAAACCATAGTTCATAAGGCGTCATCTCAATGGATTTTGATGGTGCCCTGTTTAAAGTGAATGCAGCTGTCTCTAATGCATAACCCCAAAACGATAGTGTTAAGAGACATCATAGGTTGCACCATATCCAATAAAGTGCCGTTACGACATTCAGACACACCATTACATTGTGGTGTTCTAGGTGGCGTGAGCTGTGAAACTATTCCACACTGTTTTAATTGAAGGCCAAACTCATAACTAAAATATTTTCCTCCACAATCAAATCATAGAAACTTTATTTTCTTGTTACAATGATTCTCCACTTAACTCTGAAATTCTTTGAACTTTTCAAATGCTTCAGACTTGTGTTTCATTAAGAAGATATACCCATATCTTGCTCAAATAATTTGTGAAGGTCAAAAAATAATGATACCTACCACGAGCATCAACACTCATTGGACCGCATACATCAGTATGTATTATTTCCAATAAGTCACTATCTCGTTCCATTGTTCTGGAGAACGGAGTTTTAGTCATGTTGCCCATAAGGCACAGTTCGCAAGTGTCAAATGATTCATAATCAAGTGATTCCAAAAGTCCATCTTTATGGAGTTTCTTCATGCGCTTTACACCAATATGACCCAAATGGCAGTGCCACAAATAAGTTGCACTATTATTATCAACTTTGCATCTTTTGTCATCAATATTATGAATATGTGTATTACCACGATCGAGATTCAATAAACCATTAACATTGGGTGTATGACCATAAAGGGTTTTATTCATGTAAACAAAATAACAATTATTCTATGTCTTAAATGAATAACCGTATTGCAATAAACATGATCTAATCATATTCATGCTCAACGCAAACACCAAGTAACATTTATTTAGGTTCAACACTAATCCCGAAAGTATAGGGAGTGTACGATGATGATCATATCAATCTTGGAACCACTTCCAACATACATCGTCACTTTATCCTTAACTAGTCTCTATTTATTCTGTAACTCCTGTTTCGAGTTACTAATCTTAGCAACCGAACAAGTATCAAATACCCAGGGGCTACTATAAACACTAGTAAGGTACACATCAGTAACATGTATATCAAATATACCCTTTTTCACTTTGCCATCCTTCTTATCCACCAAATATTCAGGGCATTTCCGCTTCCAGTGACCATTTCCTTTGTAGTAGAAGAACTCAGTTTTAGGCTTTGGTCCAGCTTTGGGCTTCTTCACGGGAGTGACAACTTGCTTGCCATTCTACTTGAAGTTCCCTTTCTTTCCCTTTTCCCTTTTATTGAAACTAGTGATCTTGTTAAATCATCAAAACTTGATGCTCTTTCTTGATTTCTACCTTCGTCAATTTTCAGCATCACAAAGAGCTCGGGAATCGTTTTCGTCATCCCTTGCATACTATAGTTCATCACGAAGTTCCAATAACTTGGTGATGGTGACTAGAGAATTCTGTCAATCACTATCTTATCTAGAAGATTAACTCCCACTTGATTCAAGTGATTGTAGTACCCCAGACATTCTGAGCACATGCTCACTAGCTCAGCAGTTCTCCTCCATCTTTTAGGCGAAGTACTTATCAGAGGTCTCATACCTCTCGACACGGGCATGAGTCTGAAATACAAATTTCAGCTCTTGGAACATCTCATATGCTCCGTGACGTTTCAAAAACATTTTTGAACTCCTGGTTCTAAGCCGTAAAGCATGGTGCACTAAACTATCAAGTAGTCATCATATTGAGCTAGCCAAACGTTCATAACATCTGCATCTACTCTTGTAGTAGGTTTGTCACCTAGCGATCCATCAAAGACATAATTCTTTTGTGCAGCAATGAGGATAAACCTCAGATCACGGACCCAGTCATTGCTACTATCATCTCACAATCATAGTTTTCTCTAGGAACATATAAAAACATAGGGAAGCTATAACGCGAGCTATTGATCTACAACATAATTTGCAAAATACTATCAGGACTAAGTTCCTGATAAATTAAAGTTCAATTAATCATATTACTTAAGAACTCCCACTTAGATAGACATCCCTCTAATCATCAAGTGATCATGTGATCCAAATCAACTAAACCATGTCCGATCATCACGTGAGATGGAGTAGTTTTCAATGGTGAACATCACTATGTTGATCATATCTACTATATGATTCACGCTCGACCTTTCGGTCTCAGTGTTCCGAGGCCATATCTGTTTATGCTAGGCTCATCAAGTTTAACCCGAGTATTATGCGTGTGCAAAACTGGCTTGCACCCGTTTTATGTGAACGTAGAGCTTATCACACCCGATCATCACGTGGTGTCTCGGCACGACGAACTGTAGCAACGGTGCATACTCAGGGAGAACACTTGTACCTTAAAATTTAGTAAGGTATCATCTTATAGTGCTACCGACGTTCTAAGCAAAATAAGATGCATAAAGGATAAACATCACATGCAATCAAAATATGTGACATGATATGGCCATCATCATCTTGTGCTCATGATCTCCATCACCGAAGCATCATCATGATCTCCATCGTCACCGACGCGATACCTTGATCTCCGTCATAGCATCGTTGTCGTCTCACCAACTATTGTTACTACGACTATCGCCACCGCTTAGTGATAAAGTAAAACAATTACATGGCGATTGCATTGCATACAATAAAGCAACAACCATATGGCTCCTGCCAGTTGCCGATAACTTTGTTACAAAACATGATCATCTCATACAACAATTTATATCACATCATGCTTGACCATATCACATCACAGCAAGCCCTGCAAAAACAAGTTAGACGTCCTCTACTTTGTTGTTGCAAGTTTTACGTGGCTGCTATGGGCTTCTAGCAAGAACCGTTCTTACCTACGCATCAAAACCACAACGATTTTTCATCAAGTGTGTTGTTTTAACCTTCAACAAGGACTGGGCGTAGCCACACTCGATTCAACTAAAGTTGGAGAAACAGACACTCACCAGCCACCTATGTGCAAAGCACGTTGGTAGAACTAGTCTCGCGTAAGCATATGTGTAGTGTCGGTCTGAGCCGCTTCATCCAACAATACCGCTGAATCAAAGTACGACATGCTCGTAAGCAGTATGACTATTATCGCCCACAACACTTTGTGTTCTACTCGTGCATATAACATCTACACATAAACCTAGCTCGGATGCCACTGTTGGTGAATGTTGTAATTTCAAATAAAATCCTACGATCACGCAAGATCTATCTAGGTGATGCATAGCAACAAGAGGGGATAGTGTGTCCACGTACCCTCGTAGACCGAAAGCAAAAGCATTTAGTTAACATGATTAATATAGTTGAACGTCTTCGCGATCCAACTGATCCAAGCACCGAACGTACGACACCTCTGCGTTCAGCACACGTTCAGCTTGGAGACGTCCCTCATACTCTTGATCCAGTTAAGGCCGAGGGAGAGTTTCGTCAGCACGACGGCGTGGTGACAGTGATGATAAAGTTACCGGCGCAGGGCTTCGCCTAAGCACTCGACGATATGACCGAGGTGTCTAACTGTGGAGGGGGCACCGCACACGGCTAAGACAATTGTCAACTTGTGTGTTCTAGGGTGCCCCTACCCCCATATATAAAGGAGCAAGGAGGGAGGCCGGCCGGCCCCTGTAGGGCGTGCTCCAAGTAGGATTCCTACTAGGAATGCTATTCCTAGTAGGTTTCCAACTTGGGGAAGGGAGAGGGAAGGAAGGAGAGGGAGAGAAGGAACGCAAGGGGGGCGACGCCCCCCCCCCCTTCCTTGTCCTATTCAGACTCAGGGGGAGGGGGCACGCGGCCTGCCCTAGTTGGGCCCTCTCTCTCTCGCCACTAGGGCCAATCAAGGCCCACTAGTTCCCGGGGGGTTCCGGTAACCCTCCGGCACTCTGGTTTTATCCGAAACTTTGCCGGAACACTTCCGATGTTCAAATATAGTCGTCCAATATATCAATCTTTATGTCTCGACCATTTCGAGACTCCTCATCATGTCCGTGATCACATCCGGGACTCTGAACAATCTTCAGTACAACATATCACATAAATTCATAATACAATCGTCATCGAATGTTAAGCGTGCAGAGCCGACGGGTTCGAGAACTATGTAGACATGACCGAGACACATCTTTGGTCAATAATCAATAGCGGAACATGGATGCTCATATTGGTTCCTACATATTGTACGAAGATCTTTATCGGTCAAACCGCATTACAACATACGTTGTTCCCTTTGTCATCGGTATGTTACTTGCCCGAGATTCGATCGTCGGTATCATCATACCTAGTTCTATATCGTTAATGGTAAGTCTCTTTACTCGTTCCATAATACTTCATCAAGCAACTAACTCATTAGTCACAATGCTTGCAAGGCTTATAGTGATGAGTATTACTGAGAGGGCCCAGAGATACCTCTCCAGAACACAGAGTGACAAATCCTAATCTCGATCTATGCCAACCCAACAAACACCTTCGGAGACACCTGTAGAGCACCTTTATAATCACCCTTTTATGTTGTGATGTTTGGTAGCACACAAAGTGTTCCTCCCGTATTCGGGAGTTGCATAATCTCATAGTCTGAGGAACATGTATAAGTCATGAAGAAAGCAGTAGCAATGAAACTAACATGATCATAATGCTAAACTAACGGATGGGTCATGTCCATCACATCATTCTCCTAATGATGTGATCCCATTCATCAAATGACAACACATGTCTATGGTTAGGAAACATAACCATCTTTGATTAACGAGCTAGTCAAGTAGAGGCATACTAGGGACTATATAATTTGTCTATGTATTCATACATGTACTAAGTTTCTGGTTAATACAAGTCTAGCATGAATAATAAACATTTATCATGAATTAAGGAAATAAATAATAACTTTATTATTGCCTCTAGGGCATATTTCCTTCAAGTTTGATGTAAGAACATGGTTAATAGATAGATGTGTTGGTATGTACCAAAAACAGGAAGGCATGTCATATTCAAAGGTAATGTGTAAGCTAAGCAGATGCAATTTAACCAAATTGGAAGCAATACAAGTTAGAAATCTGGCTGGAATGGTGAGCATGATCATCTAGGACCTGAGAGCCTGGTGGGAGGCGGGCTTCTTCACCACCATCGTGGCTTTTTAGTTGGCTTCCAGGTGATGCATTTCTGTGTTGGGCTTGTCACTGGCTCGGCCAGTGCCCTGACTAGCTATTTGTCTTCTGGTGCTCACGGGGTGGTGGTTCATGTAAAAACTATCTTTCCTTATCTTAATAAAGACCGACTTCAGCCTTTCAAATACAAGCTAGACACCATATGGAACATGCAACCACATATGACACCGCGAAGTTAAAGCAAGCACCTGGGATGGTGGTTCATTGCGAGTGAGGTCATCAACTCCAGAGCTACATTTATCGTCTCCATTTGCTGACACTCCACCCTTTATAAGGGTGAAACGTGTCTGGCCTATCCGCGTACCATACTGGAGCGACTTCTCTCTTTTCTTTTTTGCTTCTCTCATGGCAGCAGAGTCTGAAATACCCTTGCATAAAAATACAATAGTGAGAGTAAGGGGAAGTGTGTGCAGAACTTGTGCACTGAAAAAGTAGCAGATAGCAGGTGGCTAAAAAATAAATGACAGGAGACATATGATAGCTCTACAACATTGCATGGCAAACAAAATTATATTCTACTCCGCATCATTTTGTAATATATGAGCACAGGAAATGCAGGTACTCCTCCGGCACACCACCACATGTGGTCATATCAAGATAACAGTTGATTGAAAATAAATAGGTCAGTTGATTTTTTTTATGAACCGTCCAATCTATAAAGAACGGGCAGATGGCCTTCGTCTACCTCCCGCCAGTCACTGTTGACGATCTTTCTCGAACCGCCAGCGACCACCGGCCCAGACCTCTGCCTCCGCCGGCCCGCCCTCCCCTTGACCTCACACCACCGCCATGCTTGGCAGTGCCCCAAGTCCATCCCTTTAATCCTGGCCGACCTCCATGTCGGGAGCCAGCAGCTCTAGGCCCCACACGCCCCTAAGATAAACATCGAGGCGCTGCTTCCCTGATGTAATAGGCGGACTAGCGCCTGTTACGCCGGGGAATGCTTCAGTTAATTGGGAATCAACTGACCAGGAATTGAAATCCAGGGGGGCGACGTACCTATAGCTAAGGTGAAATAGTATATGAGGAGAAACCTTGTGCATCACGAGTTACTAGGAACATCTAGTATCAAGAAGAAGCGGTCAACTAGTGTATTATGTGGGATGAATACCGTGCAAGTAGACATGTAAGATTTGCACGAATAAGGGAAGAAGAGTACCATTTCCGGTTGCCAATGTGGTCTCCTCCATATGTCGCGGCGATCTTCTTCTTTTTCCAGGGGGAACCTATGTTTTGGAGGACGGTGGAGCCTTGGACGAACCCATGGACAAATTTTTGACTGTGTTGCCGTGGTCGTATGTCGACGGAGGGGAAGCAGATACGAGGCGGCGAAGGACGGTGTAGCAGGAACAGCTCCGGTGCGGTGGACGGTGGCAAAGTTGGAGTGGCAGGGGTGAGGCGCAGGACGACATGGTTGAACTGGCTCGGGTACGGACGGCTCAGCCTCGGCTTCAACTACTAGCCGTGGAGGGCATTGTGGTTGAGGTTGCGGTGGATGATGACGTCGGGGTATCGGCTCCGACGTGATGGAGGAGGGCGACGGTTGATGGGTGGGATGGGGTGGCGGACGGAGGACGCCGAGGTTTTGCGGTTGGTGGAGAGGTAGTTTTTGCACCCACGGAGTACAAATGGGGAATCGGACGGGTGAACGGGGGGGGAGCTAAGGGAGAACCATGTTTTGGTGTGGGACACGCTTGTTTTTGGCTTTTTTGAACAGATGGGACGCGCTTGTTTGAAATTTGGGGAAAGTACAAACTTTGCCCCCCTCTTAAATTTCGGACCTATTGCAGGTCGGGGGTAGGATGGTAATCCCAGGAGTCCCAAATAGTGGGCGGGAGCGATTTCGGCCACGCGCATGTGTGCTTAGGCGGCCATTGTGTATGAATGTTTTTCGGAGGCGGTTGTGTGGCGTCTAGATGAAGCTACAAACCTACCCCGGTTTAGACCTTTGGACGTCGGGCCGGTAGGTTTCACGGGTCGGAGTTATTAGAAAGGTAATTTCCTTGTACTACCAAACATTGGTCTCACGCGGTTTCGGGCAAGTAGAGGCTCTTTTGGCGCTTCGTTCGAAATTTTGAAACAGAAGCATTCACGTTTAGAGTACTCTTGAACTTTGAGGATTGACCTAAATAGACAACGTTAAATTTGACCTTGTATGTTTGAAAACCTCATTAAATTATCCGCTTCTTTTTGAAATTTTGACACTTGAAAATCCTATAACTACGATTGCTTTGGAATGGAGGAGCTAAATTTGAATCTATTTTGCACACGACTACATATGCTATTATGTACAAAATCATAGCAAAGATTGGTGCCCCCATAATTTAGGTATGATTTACAAATGCCATGATATCGAATTCAAATAATTGAATGGACTTCATGTTGAATTCGATTTTTTTAAACCACCTTAAGTTGAATTCAAATGTATGCTAGTTCATAGGTAGCTATTTATAATGTTCATTGTGTAACTTTCGTATGTATAATGTGCTTTACACACACAACATGAACTATACTCATGTTTATATTTGATTGCTAAAGCGATGCATTGTCTGGAGTTCAAAATACTAACTATGTGGATCAATTATGTTGAATAATAACATAGACATGCTCAAATTCGATAGAATCTAGATGTCTGATGGATCAACGATCGTTCCTTACGCGAATTGCAGATATCTTGATCCCATCCTAATATTTGGATACAATTTATATCTTTAATCAATGTGTACATTAGTATTTTACGTGTAGTTTCACTCTCCATTAGTGGTCTCTCACACATGCTCACACACTCTCTCCTGAGGTGTCTTTCTCGCAGACATGCTCTCCATATAACCCTCCCTCCCTCTCGTAACCATTTACGACTGTTTTCACTAACCTTCATCACAAGCACTCTTCCTCTCACAAGCATACACACGCACAATTCCCATCGACCCTTTCTATATACATAGACCTGCCTACATGTCTCATGTACGCACATTATCTTTAGGCCTGTCTCTCACGCATTGTCTCACACCTCTCTTTCTAATCGACGAGTGTGATTCTAGTAGAGCATTCTGTAGGATGCCTCTTAAAGTTAGGTTGGATGAATAGTAATATCAGAGATAAGGGGATACCTTAGTCCAAGAACCTAGGGTTACAAATCCTAGCCGGCTTTGTCAGTGGACAGAGAGTCCTTCACAATTATGCTATCTTTCTCTTGTACGACTAGTCATCCATGGGTATCCCTAAATGCGTCACGGGCCGACCAATGTGGTGCAGGACGGAACCGAACCAAGGGCCTCACCTCGACCCACCGGACCTCATGCGGTGACACACCCTCCGCCCCCAAGTCACGTTATCTTCTCACACCCACATATACCAGACACCACACAAAAAGATTTTCCTGGTGCCTCTATCCCCTCCCCCTTGCATATACACACACAAGGGAATCTCTCGCCATGACATCATATTTGTCTCTCTCTCTAGACCACTCTCATTTCTCGTGCTATCTCCGCCCCCGCCCCCCACCGGCCCCTCAATCCATGCCTCTCTCAAATACGTAATACAAACACATACCTCTCTAGGCCCTGCCAAATACATCAACTACACATTCACACATGTTACATCACGTACCCCATTGATCTAAAAAGCCATCTCTTCACATTTATTTCGCATACAACATTCCTTTTGAATAAAGTGTGGCCAAAAAATTATTTTAGAATTTCTACATATAAACAACATTACAAATTTATATGGAGGAGTATGAACGTTAATTTGCATTGCATGGTGCCCAAAATGATATTTATTCCGCACTGTGAATTTGTATATTTTTATACTATATATAAAGTTAGTCATAATAAAGAGAAACAAGAGCATCTCTCTCTCCATCGCATACCCCCCTCTACGCCCCTTTCATGTATGCACACAAACTATATCTAGGTCCTTTAAAAGTAAGCCCCAACACATTCATGCATGTTTCATCTTTCTCTCGCGATATATACAGTGATGATCATTGTATTTGAAGCGAAAGCACGAGACGTACATTGGACTTCAGAATCCACTCATTACGGTCACCATTTATGTTTTGTGGTTATTATACAGTCATGGGCTCACCGTACAGCTCTGTATTTGCTCAAGACACGACTAGTTGACCAGTTAAACGCTCCGCGTGGCACCTCTAGTGTTGCATCACATTACCTCACTACCATTGGGCCCACCTGTCGGCTTGTATCTACTCTACACTCTTATGAAAAACAGAGTTGGTGATGATGGTGTGCCTGCCATCCTGCAATATACGCCATCTGATTTATATCTGGCGGATAGGAAGGAAACTATGGCAATTTTGCAAAAAGGTACCCACACACCTCTCCACATTTGCAAATAAGGCCTTCCTCGTTCATCCTTTTCCCTCACAAGATAAACTAGTCATACAAATGCATCTTGATGTTATGTGCAATGCACGTGCATCTTGCTAGTAAGAATGAAAACAAACGGCCAAAAAATATTGGACAGTGGTTCGAAGTCATGACCGCGGGCACAGCAGACAAGGTATACTTGTATTGGTATGCTGAGCCATCTGTTCTAACACACAGGAGCTGGTGTGGTGATTATACACATATGCACGCATGCACACGAACTGCATGCACGCAACACTCACACGAACTGCATGCACACAACACTCACACGAACACATGCAGCCACGCACGCACGCAACACTCACACGTACACACGCAGCCACGCACGTGCGCAACACTCACACGCACACATGCATGCATGCATGCACACACCACACGACCAACACACACTCTCACGCTCAAGTGCTCAACCTACACGTGCATGCGCACACATCAGGCCCTGACAGACACATACACGACCAGATGATTCCCTTGCATGGGTTGGAGTCTTGTCGCGCCTGCATAAATTTGTATTTATCTGACCTTTTTCCTATGTGAATTGATAGGTGGGACCCAGAAGGAACATGGTCAATTTAACTAGTCAACATGGTGCCACGTAGACTATTTGGCCGGTCAACAGAGTGCAATCCGATGCTGAACCATGAGCAAGTGACCGTATAATCACCACAAAATGTATATAATGATCGTAATCAGCGTGTTCTGAAGTTCGCTGACCGTATTACGCTTTTCTCTCTGTAGGCCCTCCAAAACTACATCTCTACACGTTCTCGCATGTTACGTCTAACAACTATGCAATACAGCACTACTACTACACTCTTAACACAATAAATCATATGTGTTTTTAGTTTTACTAGATATCATATTGTTACTTAATTATTCAATTTGCATACATTAAAATTGCCTTTGAAATGTATGGACAGTATCATCTACCGTGCGGGAAAAATCCCGCCTTTTCCTATTTAATCGGGTTTGTATCGATGGATCGTGGGAAACAGCAAAACTATATTACTATGCAGTACAAGTGACAGTTCACTAGGCCGCCGTGTCGTGTACTCCTCCGTCGTAAGAGTGGAGCACTTGCTTTCATAAATGTTCTAGTCCCTTTCGTCGACATGCGGGACATCAAGCTACCGGGTCCACGTGCCATACCGAAATACAGTGCAGAGCAGCCGGGGTGAAGCACCCCATTCATGGCGCCGGCATAGTAATGAGCAATGAGGCGTCAAATCACAAAGCTGCACCTTTCCCATGGTTAAGTTGGAGGGACGAAGTAATAATGCTAAAAAAGAAGTTGGAGGGACGAAGCAACCATCATTTCACTTGTTGCTGAATTTGCTTCTCCCTCATCTTCTTCAAGTTAACCACGTGTTGCTTCTGTCGTTGTTCTGCCTCATGCGGGACGCGGATCGGCTTGGTAAAGCACTGACACGTGGGACTGCATGTTAGCAAACCGCCAGGCCAACGTGCTCTAAAAATAAGAAACCTCCCCCACCATCCGCATGGCAAAATCACCTCCTTTTTACTAATCTTGATTCTATAATTTTTTAGATCAATATAATTTAGATTTGTATAGATAGAACACAGGAGCAAAACCAAGTGGTACGGTTAAGGGCATCCACAATGTGTAGCCAAATGTGAAAATAGCTTTTGGCATCAACGGGAACCATTGTGGACGGTGCTACCAAAGCCAAAAAGAAGGAACCGAAGCTCCCTGATTGATTGATTGAAGGAATAGAAAAATGCAATGTCTCTCCTCTTTCTCCCGTGCTTGGACGCATGTACAGTATAGAGCATAGAGTCTACTCCCCTGTCCCTTCTATCACAAATCACAAAGTAGTGAGGCATCAAATCACAAAGCACGGACTAAGCAACCATCATTTCACTCTTCGCTGACTCCGCTTCTCCATCGTCTTCTTCGAGAAACCACCTCACCGCACTAAGCTGGACGGACAACGCTATTGTGTACTAGTAGTACTAGTACATTTGTGTTTCCTTTGGTTCAAACGGACTTCTAGGATGCAAATAAGGCGGTTGTCTCGGCTTGCAGGCAGCACTTGCAAAGGACTTACCGTGGTCTCCCTCAATGGTGTTCTCCGTCGAACGCACTTCGCCAAACCACAATGTTCGAGATATCGTCGACGCCACCGCAATGGGGAAGGAAGTCAAATATAGTTACTACCTGCATTGTTTTGTACACAAGGCCAGTATATCAAAATTACAATTTGCAAAAGCCCACTGACACTAATCGAGGCAAAATTGATGGGGTTTGCCTTGTACTAGCAACCAAGGACACTAATATACCCTTGCAGGCATGCGGAAGTGAGAAGGTTGGTTTACATGGCGCTGCTTTAATCAAGCGATGAGGAGTGAGATGGTTAGCTCTTTGGGCTTTGGAGAAAAAAATACGCATTAATTGACACGTCAAACGAGGATTTGTATCGATTAATCCCGCGAAGGAAAACCCCGCCTTTCTTTTTTAACACTAGTACTCCTAGTACGTACGTACTTATCCTGTTTAGGTCTAGGCCTTGCATTGCCATACTTCGCCACACATTTTTGCCAAACTTGCCTAAAGTTTTCAAAATGAAAAGGAGGTACACTTGCGCACGGCTGTCGCGGTCGCACCGCACCCTCACATGGTCGCTCCTGCACGCCGATGTCGCACCGCACCCTCACACAGTCGCACATGCACGCCGCAAACCCAACCAAAGGAACACACCCTCACTGACACGTGCTACCGTATGTGAACAAAACCAAACTCATCCATCCTACCGCTGACACATAATTTTCATTCATACAGTATGTTTATCCAACCGCATGTTAGGGAGGATACGTACGGCCCGTGCGGTGGTCTGTTGGGGAAGAAGAAGAGGTGAGGAAGAAGGGTTAGGAGACGTAGGATATTCATCCAACCGCCTAAAATGGTAGACTGGCCCAAATGATGAAAGTCAAGTGACTTGCATAACAATATATGTTTTTACACAGCAAAAGATCCCTAAAAACAACAACATAAAGAAAAACTATCACTGCTCGCGGAACGATACGGCCTCGTCGTCTTTGGCTGCCTGCGCGAACCAGCCGTAGCTGCCAACGTGTGTCTCCGCACTGTGGTTTTCCTCGGCCTCCAGCTACTCGTTCACGCGGAGCGTGCGGGCGCTCTGCACACACGAGAGCACCGCCCGGTTCAAGTTGAGGACGTCCGGTTCCGCCTGTAGGAGGGCCTTGATGGCAGCGGCATCCGTGCGCTCCGTGTTGAGTTGAGCCTCCGCCGCCTGGTTCAAGTCTAGGACGTCCGGTTCCACCTATAGGAGGGCCTCGATGGCAGCGGCATCCGTGCGCTCCGCGTCGAGTTGAGCCTCTGCCGCCCGGTTCAAGTCCAGGACATCCGGTTCTGCCTGCAGGAGGGCCTCGATGGCAGCGGCATCCGCGCGCTCCGCCTCAAGTTGAGCCTCCGTCGCCCAGTTCACATCCACGACATCCGGTTCTGCCTGCAGGAGAGCCTCGATGGCAGCGGCATGCGCGTGCTCCGCATCGAGTTGAGCCTCTGCCTCCTGATCCTCCTTTAGTATCGCCAGGTTGAACCGCTGGTCCGCCTGCACCATGGGGGACCCGGACGCCTGCACGAAGTCGACGTCCATCGTCTCATACCCATCGGGGGCCTTCTGCACCACGACCTCCGCCATGAACATTGTATCAGCTTCCTCCTCCTCGTAGCTTGGCTCCAGAAAACTCGGGGATTGGCCCGCCGCAAAGCGAGCTTGGGAACGGAGGTCTGTGCTGTTGACCACCGCCGTGAATTCTACGCGGCGCTTTGGCGTCAGCATCTTGTAGTACATGATCTTGAAGTGCACCATGGCTTTCCGGCAAACTAGCGGATGCTTGATGTGGGCTAGGGGATCGAAAGGTGGGGGAATGGGCTGGAGAGGAGGTGTGGTATTGGGGCAGTGGCTGGCGTAGGCCGAGCAGCGAAGGTTCTGGTGTGAATAGTGGTTCCGATGACGACCGGTCAATCAGTTTTTACTGTACATCACTCTTGTCGCGTTCGTGTTGCACCCCGGCATGTTGGACCCTCCACATCGCTCACCGAATGGAACGCGCTTCGTCTTGCATTTTCGCTCGCTTATGGGACCACAGTTGAGAGCAAACCGACGTCCCTCCCCCCTCCCGCATGCGTCATTTATACTACCACTCCCTCCGTTTTATGCGGAGTAAATAAAAATAGAGGGAGTATACTATGGACGAGGATCCCCTGACGTGGCCGAACCCATTGAGTAACTGACATGTGGGGCCTAGCAAGCATGGGGTCTGCCAGTAAGTGACCGCAAGGGAGGGTAAGGCAGGGATACCTACGTCAGAGGATCCACTTCAACTACTACTCTATACAGGGTCTAATGCATTTTCCGAGGCTAACTTTGACCAAATGTTAGAGTAATAATATATGACATGCAACTTACACAAAGCATGCGGTCAAATTCGTATGTGAAAGGAGCTTCCAATGATATAATTTTCACATTATACATCTCATGTACTATTAATCTTGTCAATAGTCAAAGGCGGTTTTGAAAAACACATTAGAGCATGGTTAATAATATAGCCAGCCGATGGCTATAAGGAACTGCCATGTCATCTATAGCCATCATCTATATGCACTCATACAGTAGTGTGGGCTATAAGGTGGCTATTTCCCGCAAAACAATATAAGGTTGGCTATTGTATTAGTACTTTTTTCCATCTCCTCTCTATCTCTTTTTTCATATTTATTGTATTTAACTAGGAATGTGTATATAGCTAGGATCTTGCATGAGAGCTCACTCCCCTTACTTTTTCACATCTCTCTCCTCCACATAGGCCCTATATAAATGGAAGGAGGGAGTACTATGAGCACTGCATACTCTACTACAGATGTTGTCAGTACTCCACTAGTACTATTGGACAGGGAGCTTAAAAAGTTACTATTGGACTGGCTATATGTGGCGAACCCTAGCAGGAAGAGCATGCGCGAGAACAAGCACATTCACGTGGTTGAAAACAAATTGGAAACCATCTCTGTGTGAATACAAATATAGGAGTACGTACGAATCTAACAATATTTATTACGCGTTGTTGAATGTTGATACTTTTTTGTAAGTTTTATCGAAGTAGAGATACTTTCACAACACATAAAACTTATATGTAAACTAGAAAGGATCGGAGGAAGTATATTGTATGTTCAAAAGTGAAACGAACATTGAATAACCTTTATATATGATTTGCGGATGCTATGATCACCGGTTCAAAATTTTGAATCCGCCTTAGGTATCACACATGCCCCCACTTGTTCTCTCTCGATTTCATCTCGGGGTCCGAAGACCTATTAAAAGAGGACTAGGGTGGGTACAATACGTTCGTTTCGCTTATGAACGTACAATATACTCCCTCTGATCCCCACAGACCCCCCCCCCGGGGGGGGGGGATCATTTATATCATAGAAACATACCAAACCTTTATCTCCTTGCACGACACGCAACTGATCTCTCAACATCAATCGATCTCGTCAACATGTGTCGGGGCATGAACCGAATGGGATGTCAAAACTAATACGGGAAGTGAGGCGTAGTGGAGGCAAAGTGAAACTTTAAATGAACCGTTTGTTTGTATGCATGTCAGACAAATTACAACACTGGAAATACAAGCATGGTCTAGGCCCACATGCGAATGATACTCGGTGGAATGTTCAAATGAGGCATGCGGGAGGATGGACTCGACCAAAGGGCGGCATGATCGATGGAGAAGAGGGTTGGAGAGGAATGAGAAATAAGCAAATGCCACATGATTATACTTGAATGGCTCAAATAAACAGTAAGTTGTCTCGTTTGGCCTACATAGTGAAAGATCTAATGCGCAACGTGACGCTCGAATATGGCCGGGAAAAAAGTGAAACCGACATGTGGGGCACACATGTCGGGACAACGTAGCGCAGACTAGACCAATGGAGGAGCTGGCCCACGACCTCCTCACCACCGGCAACCGTTCATATGGGTCATCGGGGCCAGCAACATGGTGCAGCTCCAGCACCGCCTCTGGACACTGCGACCGCGGTGAGCGACACGCTCATCGTCGCTGGACACGGTCGGTTTCAGTTTGCCGAGGGTGGCGTTAGCGCTGTGGCACGACCAGCAGATCAACACCCGGCTCATCAAGGATGCACGGGGCAACGAAGTGCGCGCGCACCGCGATGCGTCCGCGGAGTGGTGTAGCGCGGCCAACTGCATCCCCAGGACCGGAGACCATGCCGGGTTGTCTTGCTTTTTCAATGACATGTGGGGATCGCATGTGAGCAAAGGGCATCTCCAACTTTGCCACGACCGCAGCTGACTTCCCTGGCACACCAAAAACCCTAGTCCATCGCACCGTAGCACGGTGCGTTCCCAGCCGGCGCCAGCTGCCCGCATTCATGTCGTCCGTTCGTATGCCGTTGTTAAGAGGCTCGGTGCCCGAGGAACCAACTCCAGTGACTTAATGACGCACCCAGACGCTTGGCCTCACCGGAATGCGCTATTTAAAGCGGCAACACCCAGCTACCCTCCACACTATAGCGCATCGTCCTGCTACCTGGCACCACATCCGCCATGACCGCGAGTGTGAACACTCTGCGGCAGAGCTTGTCTTCGGGGATGAAGCTCGAGGTTGCCACCCTCGCTCAAGTCATCACTTGCGATGCAATAGCAGTGTAACCGGGCGCGGACGCGATTGCACAAGCGGTGGCCACGTTGGCGGCCGACGACGGGAGCACCGTTAGCTAGGCGTCCTATTTGCCTCTGTCCAACGTCCGGCACCGCCGAGGTTTGGGACTCCTCCCAGGATGAGTAGGGCATGGGAGGCGGCAGGGCATGGCATGCCAACTGGCCGGTCCATATCCCGTGTTCTACTCTTCCTCGCCAGAGACCGCACCTTCACTTCACGGGTATTGAACCCCGCCCCCGTACATAGAGATCGCAGATGTAGGACGTGGGTCGCCGCCGTAGAATAGGTTTAGGGTCGGGTTTCTTTTGTTTTTCTGTCCTATAAAAGTTCGAAATGTAATGAAAATCTGTCGTGTTTGCATTAATCTCGGCCGGTGTATATGAACTTTCACAATAATATAGTATATTGTAGGAGTACTAGAAAGATGCCCGTGCGTTGCACGGAACATCAAGATCTTGTGGGAGAAAAGGATGAACGAGGGAAGGCCTTATCTTCAAATGTGGAGAGGAGTGCGGGTAAATTATCATAGTTTCCTTCCTATCCGTTAGATATAGATCGGAAGGTCTATATTGCAGGATGACAGGCACACCATCATCACCAACTCTGCTTTTTATTGAACCGAGACAAAGCTAACATGTGAAGTAAATAAACACATAGGGTCTACATACACAATTTATCTTAGGCACTCCAATAGTACGTCAACTACACATTCACGCATTTCACATCTTTCTACATCTACGGGAACCTAAGAAAGGGTTAATGTAAATTGCCTCTCTCTCTCCTCCCTGATTTTCATGTGGTGGGCCCCTCCCTTCCCCTAATCTACAATCAACAGCTCACACGTTTCACATTACGTTAATTACGTAACTGGGATTATGTAGGTGTAGCATTACTCATCCTAAAAAAACAACTAAGCCAACCTCCCAGCATATCATGCGGGAAAAGACCCGGTCGCGCCGTTTTAGTCAGGATTACCGGATTACTAGTAGTAGTATCGATGGATCGCGTGAAGCACCAAGTTTTTTTAGGGGGTGAAGCACCTAGTTTAAAAGGAATAAAGGTGGTACACTCACAACACCCCTCTCGCGGTCGCATTGCACCCCACACACGTTCGGTCCTGCACACGGCTCACACAAACGGAACACGCTTCGGCTTGCCTCTTCACAGACCCGAGGGACTGCACTTGGAGAAACCGACCATGCGCCAAACTCCCCCCGCCCACCGCGCGAAAATCCTCCCCCCCCCTCCCAATTTTTCCCCCAAATCCCAAATTCAACCGCCCTTTGGCCAACTAGCTAATAA
>NC_041389.1:584472668-584488839 GCF_002162155.2 Triticum dicoccoides
ACCCCCCTCCCCCCGTCCCACTCCACTCCATTCGCTCAGCCAAAGCCGCCCTCCCCGCCACGCCGATACGTCGGTGCCGCGGCTCGTCGAGCGGAGGCACGATGATCCTCTCGCTCCCACAGTACGCTCTCGTAGATAGCCGTCATCTAGCCGCGCTGCCACCACTGGCGATGTTCTTGTGGAGGCGCACGGCAGTCAGCGCCACCACCGCTGGCGACATTCATGTCGAGACGCACAGCGGTCAGCTTCTCCCACGGTACGCGCATTCTTGACTGAGGCCCCGTGCATGTTGGTGTAGTGCTGAATGTTAGCTGATAGACGTTGTTAATCTCACTATTTTCCAAAGTAGTTTACAGTCAATATACTCGGCTTAAGAAGCTTCCTTGCCCTGTTTTACTCAATCTGCTTAGCTGAGATGGCATGCCAAGGCCGATTAGTTGCTAAAATATTGTGACGTAGAATGTCATGGTCTAGTAGCCAATCTGTTAGGTGAAATAGCTCTACATCGTTTTATACTCGGTCTTTGTTGTTGTGATGGCCTTCGATAGTTTGATGGTTGTCTGCTCGGCCTCATTGACTGCTGAAACAGCCTGTCATAATTTAGCACTCAAATGTGTTTGCTGAATTAGCTTTACATATATTTCGTTACTTAGATCTGCTCGTCCAAATATCTTGCCATAGCTTTAGACATCGACCTAGGTATTTTTTTCTGGACTTCATAAAAAAGCATATATGTTTTTCCTGTAATATCTAGTAGAAGAACTAATTTGTATGTCTAACAAATGGAAATGACTTGGATAACTTCTGCTCGAAGATTCTCTGATGCATCGGTCGAGGGGGTTGAAAACTTCATGAACTTTATCAGAGCTGAGTACGGTGGTCCGAAATCAGATGTGCTCTGCCCGTGTAGCAGTTGTATGAATTCAGTTACAAGACCCCAGTCAAATGTGCAAAATCATCTACACTTGTATGGGATGTCGGTCACATATACTAGGTGGGTTCATCATGGTGAAGTTGTGAATGCCAATGTTATTGACTACGTGGAAGCAGTAGATCACCATCTTGATCTGCCTCATGCTCAGGTGGAAGAGGAGGAGGAGGTGGTGGTGGCAGAGCCAGTGAGTTTGACCAACATTGAAACAATGCTATGAAATGCTCGTGCATTTCGTGAACTTTCACCTACAGAAGAAAAACGGTGGGCCTGTATGTTGGAACAATGCAACGTGGTTGTCACCCCAGGAAATAAGCTGTCAGTATTCTCAGCTATGGTCACCTTTCTTTACGTGAAGACATATGAGTGGATGACTGAGGGTGTCCTGGATTAGGGGGTATTTGGACAGCCGGACTATATACTTTGGCTGGACTGTTGGACTATGAAGATACAAGATTGAAGACTTCGTCCCGTGTTGGGATGGGACACTCCTTGGTGCGGAAGGCAAGCTTGGCGATTCGGATATGTAGATCTCCTTCTCTGTAACAAACTCTGTGTAACCTTAGCCCCCTCCGTGTCTATATAAACCGGAGGGATTGGTCTGTAGGACAAGAAAAACAAGCATAATCATAGGCTAGCTTCTAGGGTTTTGCCTCTAGATCTCGTGGTAGATCAACTCTTGTAATACTCATATCATCAAGATCAATCAAGCAGGAAGTAGGGTATTACCTCCATCGAGAGGGCCCGAACTTGGGTAAACATCATGTCCCCAGCCTCCTGTTACCATTAGCCTTAGACGCACAGTTCGGGACCCCCTACCCGAGATCCGCCAGTTTTGACACCGACATTGGTGCTTTCATTGAGAGTTCCACTGTGCTGTCGCGATAAGGCTTGATGGCTCCTTCCATCATCTTCAACGACGCAGTCCAGGGGGAGGTTTTCCTTCCCGGACAGATCTTTGTATTCGGTGGCTTCGCACTGCGGGCCAATTCGCTTAGCCGTTTGGAGCAGATCGATAGCTACGCCCCTGGCCATCAGGTCAGGTTTGGAAGCCTGAACTACACTACCGACATCCGCGGAGACTTGATCTTCGACGGATTCGAGCCCGTGTCAGGTGCGCCAAACAGTCACGATGAGCATGACTTAGATCTGCCATCAGACAGTTTTCAGGGGATCGCGCCTACGGCTACCCCAGGAAACCATCCGGACCAGATTGTGCCATCCGAGGATGGGTGGATGGACCCCGCCACGGAGGCCGCACACTCATCAGCCTTGGAGCCGAACACTGATCCCACCTCCTATGAGGTCGGTGCCATCGGACCCTCGGACTCGCCTCCGGCTATAGGCTCTAAACCGCGTACGCCCGTGCCTATTGAATCTGATTGGGCGCCGGTTATGGAGTTCACCTCCGCGGATATCTTTCAACCCTCGCCCTTGAGTGATGTGCTAAACTCATTAAGGTCTCTCTCTTTGTCAGGAGACTCTTGGCCGAACTATGTCCGGCTCGAGTGGGAAGCGGATGACAAAGAAATTCGTACCCCACCCACCTCCCACTTCATAGCCACTATCGATGACTTAACCGACACACTGGATTTCGACTCCGAAGACATCGACGGTATATACGGCGATGCAGGAGAAGAAAAGGAACCACCGCCTACCGGGCGCTAGACTGCCACCTCATCATATGATTTATATATGGTGTACATGCCACAAGAAGGCGATGGCGATGATACAACAAAGGATAATCCCCTCGATAAGCTGCTCCAGATCCAGCCACAGTAAAAACAGCGCAAGAAAGAATAACACCCCGGTCGACTCCAAGGGAAACGACGACCCCATGGACCCAGCGATGGAGCAAGATAAGCCAGGGGACGGTGAACATAGTCCGGAGCTGACGTCAAATGACGCTGATCCCAAGGGTAAAATTCATCAACCTGTCTCCGGAGAAGAGAACAGTCCGGACGATGGCGCATTCATCATCCCGGAAAAACACTTGGAACAAGAGAACCTCCATCGAAGGCTTATTGCCACGGCGAGGAGCTTGAAGAAGCAGAAGCAAAGGCTTAAAGCCACGCAGGATACGCTCAGCCACAGATGGAACAAAGTGCTCGACACTGAAGAAAAATATGGCAATGATCGCCACACAAAGAGCTACCCAAAGCGCAAGTTGCTACCTGAATTCAATGATGAGGCCATCGGGCCCATTCCGCCGAAAAACAATATGGCCGATCAGCCGGACCGACCACCCCGTGGCCGCGACAGAATGGCTACTGATGCCACACACAAGTTAGCACACGATTTACGTGAGCTCCTGGACCAAAAAGCCGGTGTAGCCAGGTCCATCTATGGATCTAGAAAACGTGCTCTGGCGCAGGATCACAGCCACCAAAACGATCGTACCGATGGAATACCAGCTCGGAATCAACACCGAACACAACAACCGTCGACAGCATGCCATGACACATCCAAATACAGGGGTGCCACGCACCCCCTATGCTTCACCGATGAGGTGCTAGATCATGAATTTCCAGAGGGATTTAAGCCCGTAAATATAGAGGCATACGACGGAACGATAGACCCTAGGGTCTGGATTGAGGACTTTATCCTCCATATCCACATGGCTCGCGGAGACAATCTCCACACCATTAAATACCTGCCACTCAAGTTAAAAGGACCAGCTCGACATTGGTTGAAAAGCCTCCCCGAACTCCATTGGAAGTTGGGAGGAACTTGAGGATGCTTTCAGGGCCAATTTTCAAGGGACCTATGTCCGACCTCCGAATGCAGACGATTTCAGTCACATAATTCAACAGCCCGGAGAGTCAGCCCGGAAACTTTGGAACAGATTTCTTACTAAGAAGAATCAAATCGTCGATTGTCCGGATGCCGAAGCCTTAGCGGCTTTCAAGCATAGTATCTGAGATGAATGGCTCGCCAGACACCTCGGCCAAGAAAAGCCGAGGACAATGGCAGCCCTTACTAGCCTTATGACCCACTTTTGCGCGGGCGAGGACATCTGGTTGGCCCATAGCGGCACCAGCGACCCAGGCACATCCGAAGTCAGGGATGGCAACGGGAAGCTGCGACGCAATAAAAAGAAGCATCGAAACAATGAAGACAGCCCAGATAACATGACGGTCAACGCCGGATTCAGGGGCTCTCGACCTAGCCAACAGAAGAAGCCATTTAAAAGCATTAGAGATGGACCGTCCAGCCTAAATAAGATTCTAGACAAGTTATGTCAGATTCATGGCACCCCCGAAAAACCAGCAAACCACACCCAAAGAGAGTGATGGGTTTTCAAGCAGGCCGGCAAACTAAATGCCGAACACAAGGGGAGGGAGATGCCAAGTGAAGACGAGGAAGAACCTCGCCAGCCGAACATTGGGGGACAAAAAAATCTCCCACCAGCAGTTAAAATAGTGAATATTTTGTTACGCAACTCACATTCCAAAGAGAAGGCACAAACGCGCACTCTGAGACGTATACGCTGCAGAGCCCGTTGCCCCTAAATACAATCCCTGGTCGGCCTGCTCGATTACCTTTGATAGCAGGGATCATCCGACTAGTATCCGGCACGGAGGATCGGCTGCCTTAGTGCTCGACCCAATAATTGATGGATACCATCTCGCTCGAGTCCTCCTGGACGGCGGCAGTAGTCTTAACCTGATATATCAGGACACTGTCTGCAAAATGGGGATAGACCTGTCAAGAATTAGCCAAAGTAATACTACCTTTAAAGGAGTGATACCAGGCATCGAGGCCCGCTGTACGGGCTCTCTAGTACTAGAGGTTGTATTCGGTTCTCCCAACAACTTCAGAAGCGAAGAAATACTCTTCGACATCGCTCCATTCCGAAGTGGCTATCACGCACTACTCGGGAGAACGGCCTTCGCTCGTTTTAATGCAGTACCGCACTATGCCTACCTTAAACTTAAGATGCCCAGTCCACGCGGCGTCATTACAGTTAGCAAAAATACAGAGCGTTCCTTAAGTGTGGAAGAATATGTGGCGGCTCTAGCAGCCGAACACTAAGCGGCCCCTCCAACCAGAATAAATGATCGGTCGTCAGGACCACGGACACGGTTAGACGATTCTGGCACCCCACCAGGTGTAATAGCTCAGATGAACCTGAGCTTGGGTTGATAGATATACCCCCATAGGTGGTGCCAGGGGCTACTCGCAAAAAAAAGGAGCCCATAGTTTGGCTCGACCCTTTTAATACAATAACATATTGCATTTCCATGGTTTGTTCAGATTAACCAACTCTTCGCATGAAGTCTTTCACCTGGGTTTTTCCTTTTCACAGATGATCATCATGCTACACCCTTCCAGGATACGGCACAACGGAGACACAGGCACAGACGTGCAGCAGGGACCCGCTCAAAGGTTTCTTTTTAGATTAAGACCCTGCGTAAACCTTTTTTACTGTCTCTTGTTGCTTCATACCCTCCGGTTACTGAACACAACCGGGGGGGATGCTGGCGTTATTCGCATTTTCGGCACGCCAGACCAATGCATGTATCTGGAAATTCAGGGCTCATTATCAAGGGTGTTACTCAGCCCAGTATATGTCATAAAGTCTGAATACCTTAGGGAGTGTTCGGCGTCGCGAGTTTGGCCTTATATGCATCTGCTCCGAATCATGTCTTTGGTCAAATGTTGGGTTTTGCTAACTTACGTTCCGCTCTATCGGCTAAGGCGGCACCGGGAGAACTACTGCGATTGTGCCCTGGTTCATCTGGATGAGCACCTCAGTAGAGAAAGCCGAAAAATGACTGTCATGATAAAGCGAGAAACTGGTCAACCACTCTATGACTCAGCGGAATCTTCGTGATTCCTCCGCATTAACGAAGGACCGGTTTCCCGGTCATGTATGTACGCGCACCGTATTCGGATGAACGCGAATGTACCAGGGGCTATATAGTAGCCCCACCGTCAAACTCCTATGGCTAAGTGAAAGTGTTAAAGCTATATAGTCCGATTGCCTGGTTCGCCATGCTATCGCCTCCTTAATGGACCAAGACATTGGATCAAGTGTGATTACGCGCTTTTTCGAACACCCCCGCATTATATGCGTGGGGGCGGAAGCCGACGACTGCTAACTTTCAGGTTATATACATACATACATAAACGGCCGCACAGGAGGCACTATAATACTTTCAGGCAAAAGTATAAACACAGCCTTTATAATCAATATCGCATTGTCTTTACAATTCAGATACATGTCACTCGAACATGGTACTCCTCGAGCAATGCGCCTCTATTAAGCGGGCACCTTCTAGGACTTCTTCAAAATAGTCCTCAGCTCGGTCCTGGCCTCCCGGCAGACCCCGGGTCGCAATAGCAGTGGCCTCCATCCCTGCCCAGTATGTCTTGACACGGGCAAGAGCCATCCGCGCACCCTCTATGCATGCCGACCTCTTCACAGCGTTGATATGCGAAACAGCACCAAGGAATTGTTGCACTAAACCAAAATAACTATCCGGCCTTGGTCCCTTCGGCCAAAGATGGTCCACAACAGACCTCCTGGCAAGCCCAGATAACCTATCGAGCTCGGCCCACTCGGCCATTTGTTCGTTCAATAGTAGCGGACGCTTTGGAGCACTGAACTGCGACCAGAACAACCGTTCTATCTCTTCATATTTCTGATCTTTGAAATATTCAGTCGCATCAGCAGCACTCTTGGCCAAGTCCAAGTACGCGTCCTTAGCACTCCATAATTGATCCAGAGTGGCATACTTCGGGTCTCCGAACTTCGTTCGCAATAGAAAGGGCTTCCCAGTCGTGATATCTCTGGCTTGATGAAGCTCCTCCTTTGCCACTCTGATCTCAGAGCGAGTCTCCTTAGCTGCTTCCAAGGCCTTATGCAGGTCAGTCGCTTTCACGTGATTTTCCTTTTCCAGGAGCTCATAACGGTCGACGGCATTCTTAAGATCAACAGCCATCTTGGCTATTATATCTTCGCTCTGGTGATGAGCAGCCTGTTCGGCTCTCAACTCCTCGGGCGCCTTTAGGGTAGCAGCATCACTTCTCCTGGCTTGCTCCTTGGCTCGGGCAAGCTCCGCCCTAAGGGTCTCCACGGCAGTAGCTCCATCTGCAGTCACAACATATTATAGATATTAGCATCATGCTCCTCTTAATATTTGCTGACAAGACGAAAATACATACCCTAGGCCTCGTCAAGACGCTTGTTCACAAGCGCGATGTCGACATCTGCCACGTCAAGCTGCCGCTTTAGTTCGGCAAATTCAACAGTCTGGTCAGCCACCGGACCCTTAGCCGCATGTACATAAAAGCAGTGTGGTGATTACCTGGGATTATGATCCTCTATTTGCCACCTCTAGATGGCAATCAGAGTCTCAGGGGCTACTATCTACACAGAGCACACCTAGCATGTGCGGTACAGCTGAAAATACACATATTACTTTGTGTGCCTCAAAGCCTTTGAGTAGGCTCGTAAAAGCTTCATCCAACCCGCTTTTTGCGGACGAAATCCTTTCAAACACTGTACCCATTAAGGTATGATGCGCCTCTGGGATAGCCGCTTGTTCCAAAAGACCCATCAGTGTGTCCGGCTGCATGCCAGACAACCCCGGACTCTTCCTATGGCTCTCCTTGGGAGCCGAATGCTTCGGGCTTCGGGCGGTCGAAGTGTTAACTTCTGGCCTTGGCGGATCAGGAGAAATCCTCCGTGACGACACCTCGGGGTCGTCCGCCCGATGGGGCGGAAAGGCAGGAGGAGGCGCTTCGCTCTCCATCATCTCCGGAAGAAGATCCCCCAAAGACGAGCTCTGTTGAGAAGGGCTACGAGCCGGACTGCAAGAGATGGGTCTCGGTTATTATTCCTAGAAATAAAACAGGATATATCTACTGAAGTACTTTTGATTCACTTACGGCTCGGTGGAGGGCTGCCCCCCTTGCGGGCGCTGTGCGGTGAAGACGCCCTCCGGGGTAGGGCCCCTTGGCAAGGGTTTCCTCCCTCGTTTGGAAACCTCCGTCTCCAATTCTTCATAGGTGGCCCTTTTCTTCCCGTGAGGGGAGGGGATTTTAGATTCACCTCCCCGTTCATCCTCCTTCTTGGAGACATCAATTCCCTCGGTCTGGATGTACAATGTATGAAGCCCGCTTTCGGCTTCTCTATCCCTCCTCTCATCCTCCCCTAATGGCACCTGATATGGTGCGTGCTCAAGCATCCTGGTGAATAAATGATCCGACGAGCCTTCGGGAAGAGGGGCCGAACACCTAATCCTCTCCGCCTTCCTTAGCCAGTCCTAGCCAAGGGTAGTTTTCAGAATGATGTTATGACAAACATAAATAGCGTGTTCGGTTGCGGAGTTACTTACTTGGGTATTGATACGTCTCCGTCGTATCTATAATTTTTGATTGTTCCGTGCCAATATTCTTCAACTTTCATATACTTTTGGCAACTTTTTATACTATTTTTGGGACTAACATATTGATCCAGTGCCCAGTGCCAGTCCCTGTCTGTTGCATGTTTTTTGTTTTGCAGAAACCCAATATCAAACGGAGTCCAAACGGGATAAAAACGGACGGAGATTTTTTTGGAATATTTATGATTTTTGGGAAGTAAAATCAACGCGAAACGGTGTCCGAGGTGGCCACGAGACAGGGGGGCGTGATGTCTACTACACAACCTTCTTCTTGTAGACGTTGTTGGGCCTGCAAGTGCACAGGTTTGTAGGACAGTAGCAAATTTCCCTCAAGTGGCGAAGAGATGAAGATACAAGTGCAAAATAGATAGTAGATAAAGGTTTTTGTAATCTGAAATAATAAAAACAGCAAGGTAACAAGCGATAAAAGTGAGCAGAAACGGTATTGCAATGATAGGAAACAAGGCCTAGGGTTCATACTTTCACTAGTGCAAGTTCTCTCAACAATAATAACATAGATAGATCATATAACAAGCCCTCAACATGCAACAAAGAGTCACTCCAAAGCCACTAACAACGGAGAAAAACGTAGAGATTATGGTACGGTACGAAACCACCTCAAAGTTATCCTTTCTGTTCTATCTATTCAAGAGTTCGTAGTAAAATAACATAAAGCTATTCTTTCCGCTCAATCCATCATAGAGTTCATACTAAAATAACACCTTAAGATACAAATCAACCAAAACCCTAATGTCACCTAGATACTCCATTGTCACCTCAAGTATCCGTGGGCATGATTATACGATATGCATCACACAATCTCAAATTTATCCAACCAACATAAAAGTACTTCAAAGAGTGCCCCAAAGCTACTACCGGAGAGTCAAGAATGTGTGCCAACCCCTATGCATAGGTTCCCAATGTCACGAAACCCGCAAGTTGATCACCAAAACATACATCAAGTGGATAGCAAGACATACATCAAGTGTTCTCATAAAAGACTCAATCCGATAAGATAACTTTAAAGGGGAAACTCAATTCATCACAAGAGAGTAGAGGGGGAGAAACATCATAAGATCCAACTACAATAGCAAAGCTCGGGATACATCAAGATCATGCCATCGAGGGAACACAAGAGAGAACATGAGAGAGAGAGAGAGATCAAACACATAGCTACTGGTACATACCCTCAACCCTGAGGGTGAACTACTCCCTCCTCGTCATGGATAGCATCAGGATGATGAAGATGGCCTCCGGTGATGGGATCCCCCTCCGGCAGGGTGCCGGAACAGGGTCCCGATTGGTTTTTGGTGGCTACAGAGGCTTGCGGCGGCGGAACTCCCGATCTAGGTTCTGTTCTGGAAGTTTTTGGGTACGTAGGTATATATGGGTTCAGGGGGTACGTCGGTGGAGCTACGGGGGTCCCACGAGGCAGGGGGGCGCGCCCAGGGGGCGCGCCCCCCACCCTCGTGAGCACCTCCCTTGGGTCCTGACGTGGGGTCCAAGTCCATCTGGTAGCTTTCCTTCGAAAAATAACTTCTCTAGTTGATTTCGTTCCGTTTTGACTCCATCTGATATTCTTTTTCCTCGAAACACTGAAATAGGCATAAAACAACAAATCTGGGTTGGGCCTCCGGTTAATAGGTTAGTCCCAAAAATAATATAAAAGTGGATATTAAAGCCCAATATTGCCTAAAACAGTAGATAAAGTAGCATGGAGCAATCAAAAAATTTAGATACGTTGGAGACGTATCAAGCATCCCCAAGCTTAATTCCTGCTCGTCCTCGAGTAGGTAAATGATAAAAAGAGATTTTTTGATGCGGAGTGATACTTTGGCATAATTTCAATGTAAATCTTCTTAATTGTGGTATGAATATTCAGATCCGAAAGATTCAAGACAAAAGTTCATATTGACATAAAAGTAATAATACTTCAAGCATACAAATTAAAGCAATCATGTCTTCTCAAAATAGCATGGTTAAAGAAAGTTATCCCTACAAAATCATATAGTCTGGCTATGCTCTATCTTCATCACACAAAGTATTTAATCATGCACAACCCCAATGACGAGCCAAGCAATTGTTTCATACTTTAATAATCTCAAACTTTTTCAACTTTCACGCAATACATGAGCATGAGCCATGGACATAGCACTATAGGTGGAATAGAATGGAGGTTGTGGAGAAGACAAAAAGGAGAAGATAGTCTCACATCAACTAGGCGTATCAATGGGCTATGGAGATGCCCATCAATAGATATCGATGTGAGTGAGTAGGGATTGCCATGCAACGGATGCAATAGAGCTATAAGTATATGAAAGCTCAACAAAAGAAACTAAGTGGGTGTGCATCCAACTTGCTTGCTCACGAAGACCTAGGGCACTTTTGAGGAAGCCCATCATTGGAATATACAAGCCAAGTTCTATAATGAAAAATTCCCACTAGTATATGAAAGTGACAACATATGAGACTCTCTATCATGAAGATCATGGTGCTACTTTGAAGCACAAGTGTGGTAAAAGGATAGTAGCATTGTCCCTTCTCTCTTTTTCCCTCATTTTTTTATTTTTTTTATTTTGGTGGGCTTCTTTGGCCTCTTTTTTTATTTGGGCTTCTTTGGCCTCTTTTATTTTTCATAAAGTCCGGAGTCTCATCCCGACTTATGGGGAAATCATAGTCTCCATCATCCTTTCCTCACTGGGACAATGCTCTAATAATGATGATCATCACACTTTTATTTTTCTTACAACTCAACAATTACAACTCGATACTTAGAACAAGATATGACTCTATATGAATGCCTCCGGCAGTGTACCGGGATATGCAATGAATCAAGAGCAACATGTATGAAAATTATGAAGATGGCCTCCCCACAAATACAATGTCAACTACATGTTCTTGCAAAGAGCAATATGACAAAAGTAATGTGTGTCATATGAATGGAACGGTGGAGAGTTGCATGGCAATATATCTTAGAATGGCTATGGAAATGCCATAATAGGTAGGTATGGTGGCTGTTTTGAGGAAGGTATAAGGAGGGTGTATGATACCGGCGAAAAGTGCGCGGTAATAGAGAGGCTAGCAATGGTGGAAGGGTGAGAGTGTGTATAATCCATGGACTCAACATTAATCAAAAGAACTCATGCACTTGTTGCAAAAATTTAGGAGCTATCAAAAACCAAAGCATTAAACGCATACTCCTAGGGGGGTAGATTGGTAGGAAAAGACCATCGCTCGTCCCCGACTGCCACTCATAAGGAAGACAATCAATAAATAAAATTGTGCTACGACTTCATCACAAAGCAGTTCACCATACGTGCATTGCTACGGGAATCACAAACTTCAACACAAGAATTCTTTAAATTCATAATCACCCCAACTAGGACGACTTTGATGTTATCACCTCCATATCTCAAAACAATTATCAAGCATCAAACTTATCTTAGTATTCGACGCACTCAAAAGAAAGTTTCGCAAATCTTGAATACCAAGTATATTAACTTTAAGCAAATTACCATGCTATTAACAACTCTAAAAATAATTTAAGTCAAGCATGAGATATCAATAATTTCTTTAAAACAAATCCACCACCGTGCTCTAAAAGATATAAGTGAAACACTAGAGCAAAAATTATCACGCTCAAAGGATATAAGTGAAGCACATAGAGTATTCTAGCAAATTCTAATTTGTGTATGGCTCTCTCCCATTAAAGGATTTCAGATCTTGATACTTCATTCAAACAGCAAGCAAAGCTAAAGAAAACTACAATGCAAGGATAGCACAACTCATGTGAAGAAGCAAAAACTTAGGCTCAACCAATACTAACCGATAGTTGTTGAAAAAGAAAGGTGGGATGCCTACCGGGGCATCCCCAAGCTTAGATGCTTAAGACTTCTTGAAATATTATCTTGGGGTGCCTTGGGCATCCCCAAGCTTGAGCTTTTATGTCTCCTTAATTCCTCTCATATCATGGTTTCTCTTCTTTTTATCAAAAGCTTCATTCACAACAAACTCAACAAGAACTCATGAGATAGGTTAGTATAAACCAATGCAAAACCACATCATCTTCTACTTTAAAAAATCACTAAAATTATTATTTAGAATTGAATACTAAATGCCTCTGAATATTTAATACTCCTATCCTCAAATAGAATCATTAAACAAGCAAACATATGCAAACAATGCAACCATAACAGCAATCTGTCAAAACAGTACATTCTGTAAAGAATGCAAGAGTAACAATACTTCCCTGACTCTAAAAATTATGAACTAAACTTCCCACTGTAATAAATTTATCAGAGCTCAATATGCAAAAAGATTCAACACTATACCATGCTCTGACTTTTCTAGGGAATTTTTGCAACAGCGGTAAATTTTCTGTTTTCAAACAGCAACATGTATACTAGCAAAATAAGCATGGAAAAGGCTATCCTTGACTTTTTTATTGAAACTAAAGATGCAAAAAATTATTCTAACTAATAGAAAGCAAAAAACTAACAAAAGAAAATGACGCTCCAAGCAAAACACATATCATGTGGCGAATAAAAATATGGCTCCAAGTAAATTAATGATGGAAGTAGACGAAAGAGGGAATGCCTTCCGGGGCATCCCCAAGCTTAGTTGCTTGGTTGTCCTGGAATATTACCTTGGGGTGCCTTGGTCATCCCCAATCTTAGGCTCTTTCCACTCCTTATTCCATAATTCATCGAATCTTTACCCAAAACTTGAAAACTTCAACCACACAAAACTCAAAACAAAACTTGTAAGCTCCGTTAGTATAAGAAAATAAAACCACCACTTAGGTACTGTAATGAACTAATTCTAAATTCATATTGGTGTAATATCTACTGCATTCTAACATATCTATGGTTCATACCACTTAATACTAGCCATAGATGCATCAAAATAAGCAAACAACACAATGAAAACAGAATCTGTCAAAAACAGAACAGTCTTTAGTAATCTGTATCAAACATATACTTCTGGAATCCCAAAAATTATGAAATAAATTGCTGGACCTGAGAAATTTGTCTATTAATCATATTCAAAAAGAATCAACCTAAAAGCACTCTCCAGTAAACAATGGCAGCCATTCTCGTGAGCGCTAAAGTTTCTGTTTTCTACAGCAAGATCACATAAACTTCACCCAAGTCTTCCCAAAGGTTCTACTTGGCACTTTATTGAAACAAAAGCTATAAAACATGATTAATACAGTAGCATAATCATGTGGACACACGAAAACAGTAAGGATAAATATTGGGCTGTCTCACAACAAGCGCTTTTCTTTAATGCCTTTCTAGCTAGGCATGATGATGACAATGATGCTCACATAAAAGATAAGAATTGAAACATAAAGGGAGCATCATGAAGAATATGACTAGCACATTTAAGTCTAACCCACTTCCTATGCATAGGGATTTTGTGAGCAAACAACTTATGGGAACAATAATCAACTAGCATAGGAAGGTACAACAAGCATAGCTTCAAGAATTTAAGCACATAGAGAGGAAACTTGATATTATTGCAACTCCTACAAGCATAAGTTCCTCCCTCATAATAATTTTCAGTAGCATCATGAATGAATTCAACAATATAACCAGCACCTAAAGCATTCTTTTCATGATCTACTAGCATAGAAAATTTACTACTCTCCACATAAGCAAAATTCTTCGCATGAATAGTAGTGGGAGCAAACTCAACAAAATAACTATCATGTGATTGAAAATTAAGATCAAGATGACACGTTTCATGGTTATCATTATTCTTTAAAGCATACATGTCATCACAATAATCATCATAGATAGGAGGCATGCTTTCATCATAGTAAATTTGCTCATCGAAACTTGGGGGACTAAAAATATCATCTACATCAAACATAGCTTCCCCAAGCATGTGGCTTTGCATATCATTAGCATCATGGATATTCAAAGAATTCGTACTAACAACATTGCAATCATGCTCATCATTCACATATTTTATGCCAAGAATTCTATGTAATTCTTCTTCAAGTACTTGAGCACAATTTTCCTTTCCATCATACTCACGAAAGATATTAAAAAGGTGAAGCGTATGAGACAAACATAACTCCATGTTTTTGTAGTTTTCTTTTATAAACTAAACTAGTGATAAAACAAGGAACAAAAAGATTAGATTGCAAGATCTAAAGATATACCTTCAAGTGCTAGCCTCCCCGGCAACGGCGCCAGAAACTGCTTGATGTCTGCTACACAACCTTCTTCTTGTAGACGTTGTTGGGCCTGCAAGTGCACAGGTTTGTAGGACAGTAGCAAATTTCCCTCAAGTGGATGACCTAAGGTTTATCAATCCGTAGGAGGCGTAGGATGAAGATGGTCTCTCTCAAACAACCCTGCAACCAAATAACAAAGAGTCTCTTGTGTCCCCAACACACCCAATACAATGGTAAATTGTATAGGTGCACTAGTTTGGCGAAGAGATGAAGATACAAGTGCAAAATAGATAGTAGATAAAGGTTTTTGTAATCAGAAATAATAAAAACAGCAAGGTAACAAGTGATAAAAGTGAGCGTAAACGGTATTGCAATGATAGGAAACAAGGCCTAGGGTTCATACTTTCACTAGTGCAAGTTCTCTCAACAATAATAACATAGGTAGATCATATAACAAGCCCTCAACATGCAACAAAGAGTCACTCCAAAGCCACTAATAACAGAGAACAAATGTAGAGATTATGGTAGGGTATGAAACCACCTCAAAGTTATCCTTTCTGTTCTATCTATTCAAGAGTTTGTAGTAAAATAACATAAAGCTATTCTTTTCGCTCAATCCATCACCTTAAGATACAAATCAACCAAAACCCTAATGTCACCTAGATACTCCATTGTCACCTCAAGTATCCGTGGGCATGATTATACGATATGCATCACACAATCTCAGATTTATCCAACCAACATAAAAGTACTTCAAAGAGTGCCCCAAAGCAACTACCGGAGAGTCAAGAACGTGTGCCAACCCCTATGCATAGGTTCCCAATGTCACGAAACCCGCAAGTTGATCACCAAAACATACATCAAGTGGATAGCAAGACATACATCAAGTGTTCTCATAAAAGACTCAATCCGATAAGATAACTTCAAAGGGGAAACTCAATTCATCACAAGAGAGTAGAGGGGGAGAAACATCATAAGATCCAACTACAATAGCAAAGCTCGGGATACATCAAGATCGTGCCATCGAGGGAACACAACAGAGAACACGAGAGAGAGAGAGAGAGAGAGAGAGAGAGAGAGAGAGATCAAACACATAGCTACTGGTACATACCCTCAACCATGAGGGTGAACTACTCCCTCCTCGGCATGGATAGCGCCGGGATGATGAAGATGGCCTCTGGTGATGGGATCCCCCTCCGGTAGGGTGCCGGAACAGGGTCCCGATTGGTTTTTGGTGGCTACACAGGCTTGCGGCGGCGGAACTCCCGATCTAGGTTCTGTTCTAGAAGTTTTTGGGTACGTAGGTATATATGGGTGCAGGGGGTACGTCGGTGGAGCTACGGGGGTCCCACGAGGCGGGGGGCACGCCCAGGGAGGGCGCGCCCCCCACCCTCATGAGCACATCCCTTGGCTCCTGACGTGGGGTCCAAGTCCATCTGGTAGCTTTCCTTCCAAAAATAACTTCTCCAGTTGATTTCGTTCCGTTTTGACTCCGTCTGATATTCCTTTTCCTTGAAACACTGAAATAGGCATAAAACAGCAAATCTGGGTTGGGCCTCCGGTTAATAGGTTAGTCCCAAAAATAATATAAAAGTGGATGAGAAAGCCCAATATTGCCTAAAACAGTAGATAAAGTAGCATGGAGCAATCAAAAATTAT
>NC_041389.1:584489228-584526760 GCF_002162155.2 Triticum dicoccoides
CGACCTGGTCTCTCATGGGCCACCCTAAGGCGGTTGATGCTCTTCTTTTGGCGCAAGAAAGTTAATTTTATGAGAAAGATCTGGGAGAAAGATTCACCCCAATCGGAGTTACGGATCTCGAGATATAAAGGAAACGGTGAAGGGGTAGAATCAGAGAACGCAGAAACAGAGAGATAGATCCAATCTCGGAGGGGCTCTCGCCCCTCCCAAGCCATGGGAGCCAAGGACCAGAGGGGAAACCCTTCTCCCATCTAGGGTGGAGGTCAAGGAAGAAGAAGAAGAAGGGTCCCTCTCTCCCCCTTGCTTCCGGTGGCGCCGGAGCACTGTCGGGGGCCATCATCATCACCGCAATCTTCACCAACACTGCCGTTATCTTCACCAACATCTCCATCACCTTCCCCCTTCTATATCCAGCGGTCCACTCTCCCTCAACCCGCTGTACCCCCTACTTGAACATGGTGCTTTATGCTTCATATTATTATCCAATGATGTGTTGCCATCCTATGATGTCTGAGTAGATTTCCGTTGTCCTATCAGTGATTGATGAATTGCTATGATTGATTTGAGTTGCATATTTTATTATTGGTGCTGTACTATCGTGCCCTCCATGTTGCGCAAGCGTGAGGGATTCCCATTGTAGGGTGTTGCAATGCGTTCATGATTTGCTTATAGTGGGTTGCGTGAGTGACTGAAACACAAACCCGAGTAAGTAGGTTGTTGCGTATGGGATAAAGAGGACTTGATACTTTAATGCTATGGTTGGGTTTTACCTTAATGAATCTTTAGTAGTTGCGGATGCTTGCTAGAGTTCCAATCATAAGTGCATATGATCCAAGAAGAGAAAGTATGTTAGCTTATGCCTCTCCCTCAAATAGAATTGCAATAGTGATTACCGGTCTAGTAACGTAGTCAATTGCTAGGGACAATTTCACAACTCCTACCACCACTTTTCCACACTCTCTATATTTACTTTATTGCTTCTTTATCTAAACAGCCCCCGGTTTATATTTACGTGCTCTTTATTATCTTGCAAACCTTTCCTATCACTCCTACAAAGTACTTCTAGTTTCATACTTGTTCTAGGTAAAGCGAACGTCAAGCGTGCGTAGAGTCGTATCAGTGGACGATAGGACTTGAGAGAGTATTCATTCTACCTTTAGCTCCTCGTTGGGTTCGACAGCCTTACTTATCGAAAGAGGCTACAACTGTCCCGTATACTTGCGGGTTATCAAGACCTTTTTCTGGCGCCGTTGCCGGGGAGTCATAGCGTGGTGTGAATAGTCTCGTGTGTGCCTCTTTGCTTTATCACTAAGTAATTTTTATTTCCTATTCTAAGTTGTTTTCTATCTTTAGTTATAGGTAGGAAACGCAAAATACCAATAAACAAATAGTTGTACCTACTCCACCAATGGTTGAAGAACCACTCAAAATCTATCACACTACTGAAGCTTTTTACTTGGATCATCTTCGATCCCTTTGTGCTCGTGCTGAAACCCCAACTATCTTAGTTGAGGGCAAATCTTTAGATGAGCATGCTTGTTATGTGCGACACCGTATATCTGAAAAAGGGAAACTATTATGGGATCAAATTCAATGTTTGCAATGCTATGCTTGGACTTTATGTGAATTATATGATATTACTTGGTGTTCTGAAAACCCTAAGAAACACCTTCCCTACCAATGCTTGTTTAGTGATAATGGAATCGTATCTTCATATGCTAAGGGTGTTTATAATTACTATGATGTTCAACAAATTGAAGAAATTGTTGCTTTTAAGGGTGCATATGAAATTGCTTCTTTGAATGAAAAGTATGATGCTACTCTCTACAAATCTGAAAATTTTGCCATACTTGAATATTGCTATGATAATTATGCTTCTAATGCCTATGTTAAACTATATATTTGAGGCCTACCCCACTGTCCAAGAAGAGACTAATATTTTGCAGGAAACTATGGAAGAAGAAATTGATGAAACTGTGAGCTCATTGGATGAAAAAGATGATGAGGAGAGCGAAGAACAAAAGGAGGAAGAGCGGATTAGCTACCCGTGCCCAGCTTCTAATGAGAGTAACTCTTCAACTCATACATTGTTTAATTCCCCTTCGTGCTTACCGAAGGATGATTGCTATGATGATTGCTATGATCCCTTTAATTCTCTTGAAATATCGCTTTTTGATGATGCTTGCTATGCTTATGGCCAAGATGCCAATATGAATTATGCTTATGGAGATGAACTTGCCATAGTTCCTTATATTAAACATGAAATTGTTGCTATTGCACCCACGCATGATAGTCCTATTATCTTTTTGAATTCTCCCAACTACACTATATTGGAAAAGTGTGTGCTTATTAAGGATTATGTTGATGGGTTGACTTTTACCGTTGCACATGATGATTTTGATGAATATAATATGCATGTGCTTGCTGCTCCTACTTGCAATTATTATGAGAGAGGAACTATTTCTCCACCTCTCTATGTTTCCAATACGATAAAATTGCAAGAAACTGTTTATACTATGCATTGGCCTTTACTTGGTGTGCATGAATTGTTCTTTTATGACATGCCAATGCATAGGAAGAGAGTTAGACTTCGTTGTTGCATGATATATGTTACTTTGTGCTCACTACTAAATTACAAATCATTGTTAATTAAAATTGGCTTTGATATACCTTGGGATCCGGGTGGATTCATTACTTGAGCACTAAATGCCTAGCTTAATGGCTTTAAAGAAAGCGCTGCCAGGGAGACAACCCGGAAGTTTTAGAGAGTCATTTAAGAGTCATTTATTTCTATTGAGTGCTTTTATATAGTTTAAAAACAAAAAAAATAAAGAGGGGAACCTAAAAACTTTTCAAAAAGGAAAGTGAAAGTGAGAAAGACAAGCATTGTTGAAGTGGGAGAGCTCCTTGAACTTTGTTCTTGCTCACGGAAACTTTGTGAATCTTGATTACAAAAACTTTTCAACAAAAATAATTATCCCCTTTTATAATTCCATTGTATTATAAAAATAATGTGCCAAGGTTTGTCTTTAGGATGTTCACAATGCTTGTTGGTTTGTACGGGGCAGGACAGAAACTTTGGCTGTCGTGCGCGATTTTACATTTTCTGTTGGAACGTCAATTGGTTCTGATTCCTTTTGAACTTTCTTTTTATTTTTCCTAATTTTGGTAGAATTTTTGGGATAACAGAATTATGGTGAATGTTCATATTGCTACAGACTGTTCTGTTTTTGACAGATTATGTTTTTGATGCATAGTTTGCTTGTTTTGATGAATCTATCAATTTATATCAGTGGATTAAGCCATGGAAAAGCTACATTACAGTAGACACAATGCAAAAATAATATATGAATTGGTTTTCTATAGTACTTAGAGTAGTGATTTGCTTTATTATACTAACGGGTCTTACCGAGTTTTTGTTGAAGTTTTGTGTGGATGAAGTGTCTAATCGAGGAAGTTTCGATATGAGGAAAAGGAAGAGAGGCAAGAGCTCAAGCTTGGGGATGCCTGAGGCACCCCAAGTAAATATAAGGAGACTCAAGCGTCTAAGCTTGGGGATGCCCCGGAAGGCATCCCCTCTTTCTTCAACAAGTATCGGTATGTTTTCGAATTCGTTTCGTTCATGTGATATGTGCAAGTCTTGGAGCGTATTTTGCATTTAGTTTTCATTTTTCTTTTATGCACCATGCTGGTATGAGTTAGTCCTTGGTTGATATATAGAATGTGCATTGCACTTCACTTAAATATTTTGAGTATGGCTTTATAGAATGATTCACATGCTTCACTTATATCATTTGAAGTTTGGATTGCCTGTTTCTCTTCACATAGAAAACCGCCATTTGTAGAATGCTCTTTTGCTTCACTTATATTTGTTAGAGGATGGGCATATCTTTTGTAGAAAGAATTAAACTCTCTTGATTCACTTATATCAATTTAGAGAGATGACAGGAATTGGTCATTCACATGGTTAGTCATAAAATCCTACATAAACTTGTAGATCGCTGAATATGATATGTTTGATTCCTTGCAATAGTTTTGCGATATAAAGATGGTGATATTAGAGTCATGCTAGTGGGTGGTTGTGGATTGTAGAGACACTTGTGTTGAGGTTTGCAAGTCCCATAGCATGCACGTATTGTAACCATTGTGTGACAAATTTGAAGCATGGGGTGTTTCTTTGATTGTCTTCCTTATGAGTGGCAGTCGGGGACGAGCGATGGTCTTTTCCTACCAATATATCCCCCTAGGGGCATGCGTAGTAGTACTTTGCTTTGAGGGCTAATAAACTTTTGCAATAAGTATATGAGTTCTTTATGATTAATGTGAGTCCATGGATTATACGCACTTTTACCTTTCCATCATTGCTTGCCTCTTCGGTACCGTGCATTGCCCTTTCTCACCTCGAGAGTTGGTGCAAACTTCGCTGGTGCATCCAAACCCCGTGATATGATACACTCTATCACACATAAGCCTTATTATATATTCCTCAAAAAAGCCATCATACCTACCTATCATGGCATTTCCATAGCCATTCCGAGATATATTGCCATGCAACTTCCATCATCATCATATACATGACTTGAGCATTTATTGTCATATTGCTTTGCATGATCGTAAGATAGCTATCATGATGTTTTCATGGCTTGTCCGTTTTTTTAATGTCATTGCTATGCTATATCATTGCACATCCCGGTACACCGTCGGAAGCATTCATATAGAGTCATATCTTTGTTCTAGTATCGAGTTGTAATATTGAGTTGTAAGTAAATAAAAGTGTGATGATCATCATTATAGAGCATTGCCCCATGAAAAATAAGAAAAAAAGAAAAAAAAGGAAACGCCAAAGAAGCCTAAATAAAAAGGGGGCCAAAGAAGCCCACCGGAAAAAAAGGGAAAGAAAAGGGGCAATGTTACTATCCTTTTTCCACACTTGTGCTTCAGACTAGCACCATGTTCTTCATATAGATTGTCTCCTATGTTGTCACTTTCATATACTAGTGGGAATTTTCATTATAGAACTTGGCTTGTATATTCCAACGATGGGCTTCCTCAAATGCCCTAGGTCTTCATGGGCAAGCAAGTTGGATGCACACCCACTTAGTTTCTAGTTTGAGCTTTCATACACTTATAACTCTAGTGCATCTGTTGCATGGCAATACCTACTCCTCGCATTGACATCAATTGATGGGCATCTCCATAGCCCGTTGATTAGCCGCGTCGATGTGAGACTTTCTCCCTTTTTTGTCTTCTCCATATAAACCTCCACCATTATATTCTATTCCACCTATAGTGCTATATCCATGGCTTGCGCTCATGTATCGCATGAGGGTTGAAAAAGCTGAAGCGCGTTAAAAAGTATGAACCAATTGCTCGGCTCGTCATCGGGGTTGTGCATGATGGGAGCATTTTTGTGTGACGAAGATGAAGCATGGCCAAACTGTATGATTTTGTAGGGATAAGCTTGCTTTCGCCTTGTTGTTTTGAAAAGACAAGATTGCTTTATTGGTACGCTCGAAATATTATCGTTTTTTATGTCAAATGATAGACTATTGCTTTGAATCACTCGTATCTTAATATTCATACCATGATTAGACATATGATCAAGATTATGCGAGGTAGCATTCCACATCAAAAATTATCTTTTTTATCATTTACCTACTCGAGGACGAGCAGGAATTAAGCTTGGGGATGTTGATACGTCTCCGTCGTATCTATAATTTTTTATTGTTCCATGCCAATATTCTTCAACTTTCATATACTTTTGGCAACTTTTTATACTATTTTTGGGACTAACATATTGATCCAGTGCCCAGTGCCAGTTCCTGTTTGTTGCATGTTTTTTGTTTCGCAGAAACTCAATATCAAACAGATTCCAAACGGGATAAAAACGGACGGAGATTTGTTTTGGAATATTTATGATTTTTGGGAAGTAAAATCAACGCGAAACGGTGTCCGGGGTGGCCACGAGATAGGGGGGCATGCCCTACCCCCTAGGCGCGGCCTGGGCTCTCGTGGGCCACCCGTAAGGCGGTTGACGCTCTTATTTTGGTGCAAGAAAGCTAATTTTATGAGAAAGATCTGGGCGAAAGATTCACCCCAATCGGAGTTACCGATCTCCAGATATAAAGGAAACGGTGAAGGGGTAGAATCGGAGAACGCAGAAACAGAGAGATAGATCCAATCTCGGAGGGGCTCTCGCCCCTCCCAAGCCATGGGAGCCAAGGACCAGAGGGGAAACCCTTCTCCCATCTAGGGAGGAGGTCAAGGAAGAAGAAGAAGAAGGGGCCCTCTCTCCCCCTTGCTTCCGGTGGCGCCGGAGCGCTGCCGGGGGCCATCATCATCACCGCGATCTTCACCAACACCGCCCTCATCTTCACCAACATCTCCATCACCTTCCCCCTTCTATATCCAGCAGTCCACTCTCCCGCAACCTGTTGTACCCCCTACTTGAACATGGTGCTTTATGCTTCATATTATTATCCAATGATGTGTTGCCATCCTATGATGTCTGAGTAGATTTCCGTTGTCCTATCGGTGATTGATGAATTGCTATGGTTGATTTGAGTTGCATGTTTTATTATTGGTGCTGTCCTATGGTGCCCTCCATGTTGCGCAAGCGTGAGGGATTCTCGTTGTAGGGTGTTGCAATGCATTCATGATTTTCTTATAGTGGGTTGCGTGAGTGACTGAAACACAAACCCGAGTAAGTAGGTTGTTGCGTATGGGATAAAGAGGACTTGATACTTTAATGCTATGGTTGGGTTTTACCTTCATGAATCTTTAGTAGTTGCGGATGCTTGCTAGAGTTCCAATCATAAGTGCATATGATCCAAGAAGAGAAAGTATGTTAGCTTATGCCTCTCCCTCAAATAGAATTGCAATAGTGATTACCGGTCTAGTAACGTAGTCAATTGCTTAGGGACAATTTCACAACTCCTACCACCACTTTTCCACACTCGCTATATTTACTTTATTGCTTCTTTATCTAAACAGCCCCTAGTTTATATTTACGGGCTCTTTATTATCTTGCAAACCTTTCCTATCACTCCTACAAAGTACTTCTAGTTTCATACTTGTTCTAGGTAAAGCGAACGTCAAGCGTGCGTAGAGTCGTATCAGTGGACGATAGGACTTGAGAGAGTATTTGTTCTACCTTTAGCTCCTCGTTGGGTTCGACACTCTTACTTATCGAAATAGGCTACAACTATCCCGTATACTTGCAGGTTATCAGGTATCCGGACGAATGCAGTTCAGGCCCGCATCCTCGATGGTGTCCGGACACTTTATTTGTGATCCGAAGAATAACCGATACATCCCTTCGAGCGTCACGCCGAAGAAGTGCTGAATAGTTTGCGGTCCTTCTGGGTTGAACTCCGAGAGGTCGACGTTTGCATGGCAGGATCCGACGGACTAGCATTACTTGAATTATTTTGACGAGGCTGACATCCCTCTTAATAAGATCCCAAATGCGGCTTTGCAATGTCGATACGTCGTTAGCAGGCCCCTAGTCCAGTCCCTAGTTGACCCATGCCGCCAGTTGAGGCGGAGGGCCCGAGTGGAAGGCAGGGGCAGCCGCCCACTTTGTGCCTCAGTGAGCTGTGATATAGAACCACTCCCGTTGCCATAAGTCGGACACCTCCGGGAAGGAACCCTTGGGCCATGGGGCATCGACTCCTTTGCTTATTATAGCGCCTCCGCACTCCGCGTGTTGCCCGTCAATCATCTTCAGCTTCACATTGAAGGTCTTGAGCCATAGGCCGAAGTGTGGGGTGACGTGGAGGAAGGCTTCACACACGATGATAAACGACGAGATGTGAAGAATGGAATCCGGAGCCAGATCATGGAAATCTTGCCCGTAATAGAATATGAGCCCTCTAACAAAGGGATCAAGACTAGAGCCTAGCCCTCAGAGGAAGTGGGAAACAAATACGATGCTCTCATTGGGTTTGGGAGTGGGGATGACTTGCCCTTGAGTAGGCAGCCTATGCAGGATGTCAGCGGTTGATAACCCACAAGTGTAGGGGATCGCAACAGCTTTCGAGGGTAAAGTATTCAACCCAAATTTATTGATTCGACACAAGGGGAGCCAAAGAATATTCTTGAGTATTAGTAGTTGAGTTGTCAATTCAACCACACCTGGATAACTTAGTATCTGCAGCAAGGTATTTAGTAGCAAAGTACTATGATAGTAATGGTAACGGTGGTAAAAGGTAAAGATAGTAATAGCAATATTTTTGGTGTTTTGTAGTGATTGTAACAGTAGCAACGGAAAAGTAAATAAGCGAAGCACAATATATGAAAAGCTCGTAGGCAATGGATCAGTGATGGATAATTATGCCGGATGCGATTCCTCATGTAATAGCTATAACATAGGGTGACACAGAACTAGCTCCAGTTCATCAATGTAATGTAGGCATGTATTCCGTAAATAGTCATAGGTGCTTATGGAAAAGAACTTGCATGACATCTTTTGTCCTACCCTCCCGTGGCAGCGGGGTCCTAATAGAAACTAAGGGATATTAAGGCCTCCTTTTAATAGAGAACCGGACCAAAGCATCAACACATAGTGGATACATGAACTCCTCAAACTACGGTCATCACCGAGAAGTATCCCGATTATTGTCACTTCGGGGTTGTCGGATCATAACACATAATAGGTGACTATAGACTTGCAAGATAGGATCAAGAACACACAAATATTCATGAAAACATAATAGGTTCAGATCTGAAATCATGGCACTCGGGCCCTAGTGACAAGCATTAAGCATAGCAAAGTCATAGCAACATAAATCTCAGAACATAGTGGATACTAGGGATCAAACCCTAACAAAACTAACTTGATTACATGGTAAATCTCATCCAACCGATCATCGTCCAGCAAGCCTACGATGGAATTACTCACGCACGGCGGTGAGCATCAAGAAATTGGTGATGGAGGATGGTTGATGATGACGATGGCGACGAATCCCCCTCTCCGGAGCCCCGAACGGACTCCAGATCAGCCCTCCCGAGAGAGATTAGGGCTTGGCGGCGGCTCCGTGTCGTAAAACGCGATGAAACTTTCTCTCTGATTTTTTTCTCTGCGAGACAGAATATATGGAGTTGGAGTTGAGGTCGGTGGAGGTCCAGGGGGGCCACGAGATAGGGGTGATGTGTACTACACAACCTTCTTCTTATAGACGATGCTAGGCCTGCAAGTGCACAGGTTTGTAGGACAGTAGCAAATTTCCCTCAAGTGGATGACCTAAGGTTTATCAATCCGTAGGAGGCGTAGGATGAAGATGGTCTCTCTCAAACAACCCTGCAACCAAAGAGCAAAGAGTCTCTTGTGTCCCCAACACACCCAATACAATGGTAAATTGTATAGGTGCACTAGCTCGGCGAAGAGATGAAGATACAAGTTCCAAATAGATAGTAGATAAAGGTATTTGTAATCTGAAATAATAAAAACAGCAAGGTAGCGAGTGGTAAAAGTGACCGTAAACGGTATTGCAATGATAGGAAACAAGGCCTAGGGTTCATACTTTCACTAGTGCAAGTTCTCTCAACAATAATAACATAGATATATCATATAACAAGCCCTCAACATGCAACAAAGAGTCACTCCAAAGCCACTAATAGCGGAGAACAAACATAGAGATTATGGTAGGGTACGAAACCACCTCAAAGTTATTCTTTCGGATCGATCTATAAAAGAGTTTGTACTAGAATAACACCTTAAGACACAAATCAACCAAAACCCTAATGTCACCTAGATACTCCATTATCACCTCAAGTATCCGTGTGCATGATTATACGATATGCATCACACAATCTCAGATTCATCCAGCCAACATAAAAGTACTTCAAAGAGTTCCCCAAAGCTACTATCGGAGAGTCAAGAACGTGTGCCAACCCCTATGCACAGGTTCCCAATGTCACGAAACCCACAAGTTGATCACCAAAACATACATCAAGTGGATCGCAAGACATACATCAAGTGTTCTCATAAAAGACTCAATCCGATAAGATAACTTCAAAGGGGAAACTCAATTCATCACAAGAGAGTAGAGGGGGAGAAACATCATAAGATCCAACTAAAATAGCAAAGCTCGGGATACATCAAGATCGTGCCATAGAGGGAACACGAGAGAGAACACGACAGAGAGAGAGACAGATCAAACACATAGCTACTGCTACATACCCTCAGCCTCGAGGGTGAACTACTCCCTCCTCGTCATGGATAGTGCCGGGATGATGAAGATGGCCACCGGTGATGGGATCCCCCTCCGGCAGGGTGCCGGAACAAGGTCCCGATTGGTTTTTCGTGGCTAGGGATGCTTGCAGCGGCGAAACTCCTGATCTAGGTTCTGTTCTGGAAGTTTTAGGGTACAAGAGTATATATGGGTGCAGGGGGTACGTCGGAGGAGCTACGGTGGCCCCACGAGGCAGGGGGGCGCGCCCAGGGTGGCGCGCCCCCCACCCTCGTGGGCAGCCCGGGACTCCCCTTACGTGCACTCCAAGTCCATTAGGTTGCTTTCCTTCCAAAAATAACTTCTCCAGTTGATTTCATTCCATTTTGACTCCGTCTGATATTCCTTTTCCTCGAAACACTGAAATAGGCATAAAACAGCAAATCTAGGCTGGGCCTCCGGTTAATAGGTTAGTCCCAAAAATAATATAAAAGTGGATAATAAAGCCCAATATTGCCTAAAATAGTAGATAAAGTAGCATGGAGCAATCAAAAATTTTAGATACGTTGGAGACGTATCAAGCATCCCCAAGCTTAATTCCTGCTCGTCCTCGAGTAGGTAAATGATAAAAAAGATTTTTTGATGCGGAGTGATACTTTGGCATAATTTCAATGTAAATCTTCTTAATTGTGGTATGAATATTCAAATCTGAAAGATTCAAGACAAAAGTTCATATTAACATAAAAGAAATAATACTTCAAGCGTACTAATCAAAGCAATCATGTCTTCTCAAAATAGCATGGTTAAAGAAAGTTATCCCTACAAAATCATATAGTCTGGCTAAGCTCTATCTTCATCACACAAAGTATTTAATCATGCCCAACCCCAATGACGAGCCAAGCAATTGTTTCATACTTTAGTAATCTCAAACTTTTTCAACTTTCACGCAATACATGAGTGTGAGCCATGGACATAGCACTATAGGTGGAATAGAATGGTGGTTGTGGAGAAGACAAAAAGGAGAAGATAGTCTCACATCAACTAGGCGTATCAATGGGCTATGGAGATGTCCATCAATAGATATCGATGTGAGTGAGTAGGGATTGCCATGCAACGGATGCACTAGAGCTATAAGTATATGAAAGCTCAACAAAAGAAACTAAGTGGGTGTGCATCCAACTTGCTTGCTCATGAAGACCTAGGGCACTTTTTGAGGAAGCCCATCATTGGAATATACAAGCCAAGTTCTATAATGAAAAATTCCCACTAGTATATGAAAGTGACAACATATGAGACTCTCTATCATGAAGATCATGGTGCTACTTTGAAGCACAAGTGTGGAAAAAGGATAGTAGCATTGTCCCTTCTCTCTTTTTCTCTCATTTTTTTTATTTGGCCTTTCTTCTTCTTTTTTTATGGCCACTTTTTTATATATATTTCGTCCGGAGTCTCATCCCGACTTATGGGGGAATCATAGTCTCCATCATCCTTTCCTCACTGGGACAATGCTCTAATAATGATGATCATCACTGTCGGTGTCAAAACCGGCGGATCTCGGGTAGGGGGTCCCGAACTGTGCGTCTAGGCGGATGGTAACAGGAGACAAGGGACATGATGTTTTACCCAGGTTCGGGCCCTCTTGATGGAGGTAAAACCCTACGTCCTGCTTGATTGATATTGACATTGTGGATGTTTACAAGAGTGGATCTACCACGAGATCAAGGAGGCTAAACCCTAGAAGCTAGCCTATGGTATGATTGTAATGGTTGTTGTTGTGTCCTACGGACTAGAGCCATCCGGTTTATATAGACACCGGAGAGGGCTAGGGTTACATAGAGTCGGTTACAATAGTAGGAGATCTATGTATCTGTATCACCAAGCTTGCCTTCCACTCCAAGGAAAGTCCCATCCGGACACGGGACGAAGTCTTCAATCTTGTATCTTCATAGTCTTGGAGTCCGGTCGATGATGATGATAGTCCGGCCGATGATAGTTCGGCCGATGACGGTAGTCCAGCTATCCGGACACCCCCTAATCCGGGACTCCCTCAGTAGCCCCTGAACCAGGCTTCAATGACGATAAGTCCGACGCATATATTGCTTGGCATTGCAAGGCGGGTTCCTCCTCCGAATGATAGAAGATTGTGAACACCAGGATAGTGTCCGGCTCTGCAAAATAAATTCCACATTCCACCGTAGAGAGAATAATATATACACAAGTTCAATCTGCTGACGTTTTTTGCGGCATGACGTCACGCCACTACCAAGCCATTACTTGAATCATTTTTTACTCTACCACCTCAGCGCATTTAGCGAAGTGGTTTACTTGGCACGTCTTGTCGAAGCAGAGATCGTGTTCCCCCTTAATCCGGGATTCTCATCAATACGGACGTGGGTAACCCAACCGCGCCCGTCGCCACGCCCCCTCTATCGAAGGCGAGTCCCAAACGGTCACGGAGACGGCTCTCGGTATTCTCCCTCTTTATAACGGGACCAAGGCTCGTTTCTTTTCTTCAATCCTCCATCGAATCCTCTCCCCGCTCCAAGTTCCAGCACCTAGAGCTCCAGATTCGAGCGCTTCGGACCTTCAACGATGTCCGGTTCCGACCTCCAGGGCCGGTGGATGCCCTCCTCCGTCACGGAGGAGGACGTGCTAAAGCTGCGGGAGGCCAAGTACCTGGCTTATGAGATTTCGCACATGTTGCCTGCCGAAGGGCAGGCCATCCCCACCCTCGAGCCCGGCGAGTATGTTGTTTTTGTATCCCACCTCTGTCGGGGTTTAGGCTTCCCGATGGATCCTTTTGTGAGAGGGCTCATGTTTTACTATGGGTTGGAATTCCATGATTTGGCTCCGGAGTCCATCCTCCATATTTCCGCATTTATTGTCGTCTGCGAAGCCTTCCTCCGCGTCACCCCTCACTTCGGCCTGTGGCTGAAGACCTTCAATGCGGCGCCGAAGATGATCGGGGGCGTCAAGTGGAGTGCGGCGGGGCGGCCATAAGTAGGAGGGCCGATGCCCCGTGGCCCGCTGGCTCCTTCCAAGAGGAGCTCGGCCCGTGGCAGCAAGAGTGGTTCTATATTACCGTTCCGAGGGGCCGCAGACAAAAGCCGCCGCCCTTATTCCGCCCGGGACCTCCACGACGGTTGATTTCATGGATCAACCAAGGGCTCAACTGGGGCCCGTCAAAGGACATGCCCCTACTGCAGGGCTGGATTCGAGATCTCCAAACGAGGGAGGTTGATATGGTGGTGGTAATGCAGGTTATGCTGATTAGGCGTCTCCTGCCCTGCAAACGCCGCCCTCTCCGGCTGTGGGAGTTCAATCCGGAGGGCCCACGGATTCTTCAACACTTCATGGGTATGACACCCCTGGAGATGTACAAATTATTCTTCGGATCGCAAGAGGCGCGTCCGGAATTGACCGAGGATGCTGGCCTAAGCTGCAATCGCCTGGATACTCAAGTAAGTAGTTCCAAGTCCGAACATACCGTTTGTTTGCCTTTCGATGATTCGCCTTATGACCAACTTCTTTCTAAACAGGAGTGGATAGCGGAAGCAAAATTGATATGGTGTCTGGCCCCCCTCCCCGAGACCGCGCCGGATTCCGTGCTGGTCCGGATGCTTGAGGTTGCGCCTCCAGAGGAAGGCGAAGGGGAAAGCAAGAAAGCTACTGCCTCGCCTAAGGAGGCTCTTGAAAGAGGGGGGATCGAGAATCCCTTCCTCCAAGGGGAGAAGAGGACTGCCTCCGAGGACCCGGGGGCAAAAGCCCCTAAACGGGGGAAGAAATCTTCGCCAGAGGGTCCTGCGTTCGGGGAGGCCCCGGCCGCACAATCTCCCTTAAAGAATCAGCCCTCCAACGAGCCGTAAGTAGAAAGAAAGGAGTTTTATAATAAGGGACATCCCTATTTGTGCTTCTGAGGATAACTAAAGTTTTTACCTTGTAGTTCGGATCTCCGTCCTTCGCAAATGAGCTCGTCTTCGGGGGACCTTCGTCCGGAGATGATGGAGAGCGAGATGCCTCCGTCCGGGGCGCCGTCGGATAGGGCGGACGAGCCTGAAGTGTCGTCACGGAGGGAGCCCCCTGGTTTGGCAAAGCCGGATAGTTCGGCGCCAACTGGTGTACGGCTGAAGGATCTGCTTGAGAAGGCGTCTATCTCAGAAGATCACCACGCATTGATGAGCATGGTGATTGAAAGGATTTCGTCCGCCGAAGGCGGGTTGCATAATGCCGTCAGGAGTTTGCTGGAGGGGTTTGAGGTACATAAAAATGACACACCTTTTAACAATTTTGCATATAGAATGCGCCCTGTATAGATAGTAGCCCCTGAGACTCGGTAGGTTATCGAAATCGACAGCGTGCCGAGGATCAAAATCGTAGGTATAAATTTCCGTCGTGCCGATGTAGGTGGCGGGTCGTCCGGGGGCCAGCCGGACTGATGGAGTTGCTGAACTAAAGCGGCAACTCGCTATTGCGGATGCGGGCATCACGCTGGTCAACAGGCGACTTGATGAGTCACAAGGTATGTTTTTCCGTGCGGTCACTTGGTAAGGGAGCCGAAGCCAGCTTCTTACAACATGTGTGTGAAATGCAGATAGTGCCGCTGCTATGGAGAGCCTTCGGACCGAACTTGCTCAAGCCAAGGAGCAGGCCAGAAGGAGTAATGCGGCGGCCTCGAGGGCGGCCGAGGAGTTAGCGGCCGAAAGGGTCGCACACTGCCGGAGCAGGGAAGAGATGGCCGAAATGGCCGTGAAGTTAAAAGATGCTACCGACCGCAATGAGGCTCTTGGGAAGGAGCGCCTAGTGGGGCAAGAAGACCTGGGGAAGGCCACCGCCGAAGCCAAGGATGCCCGCTCTGCAATGCGGGCTATAAAGGAAGAGCTGCACCAGGCCGGGGATATTGTAGCTGGCAAGCCTTTTCTGCTGCGCTGAAGGTTTACGGATCCAAAGTATGCTCAGCTGGGCCAACTGTGGGGTCCAGAGGACCCTTATATGGACTTAGCAGCGAGTGCAGCGGATGCCGTTGTGCATTTTCGAAGCCAGAAGGATCACAAGACGGAAGAGCTGTTTTGGTCTCAATTCCATAGTCCGGAGTGTTCACTTCCGTTGACCGACCGTTTGGCCGAGTGGGCTGAGCTAAATAGGTTGTCCGGGCTTGCTATGACGGATATAGTGACCCATGTCTGGCCGGATAGGCCCGAGCCGAAGAGTTACTTTGGCTTATTGCAGCAATTTCTTAGGGCGGTGCCGCATATCAAGGCGATGAAGCGGTCGGCCTGCATAGAGGGTGCGCGGATGGCACTCGCCCGTGTGAAGACACATTGGACAGAGATGGATGCCACCGCTGTTGCGACCCCGGGTTCGGACGATAACCGGTTACCCGCCGAGCACTATTTTGGCGAAGTGCTGCGTGGTGCTTGTGTAATAGAGTCGCAGCGCTCAAAAAATGTTACGTTCGAATGAACGTTTTTATGATGTAAAACAATATTTATGATGTAAGCGCCTTTTATACTTGTGCGTTCAAGTAATAGAATATCTCCATGCGGCCGTTCATGTATACGTGTGTATAACCTGAAAGATGGCAGTCGTCGGCTTCAGCCCCCACGCACAAGGTGCGGGGGTGTTCGCAAAAAAAAAGCGCGTTTTCACACTTAATCCGACGTCTCGGTCCTATAAAGGAGGTGGTAGCGTAGCAAACGAGGCAACCGGACTATAATGCTTTATCACTTTCACTTAGCCATGGAGTTCGAGGGTGGGGCTACGACATAGCCCCTGGGGGCACCGCGCTCTCTGAATTTGGGGCGCGTATGTGCCTGACCGGGAAACAGCCCTTCGTCAAAGCGGAGGAATTCTAAACATTCCCATGGTCGATCGAGTGGTTGACCAGTCTCTCGCTGTATCATGACAGTCAGTTTTCGGCTTTCTCTACTGAGGTGCTCGCCCAGCCGAACTGGGGCACAATCGCAGTAGTTCTCCTGGTGCCGCGTTAGCCGGTGATACGGAACGTAAGGCAGCAGAACACAGGAGCCGGGCAAACCCAACATTTGACCAAAGACATGATTCGGAGCTGATGCATATAAGGCCTAACTCGAGACGCCGAACACTCCCGAAGGTGTTCGGTCTTTACAATAGCGGGCAAAACAATGCCCTAAGCCCCTTGTGTCCAGGTACGGGCAAGTTCTTCTGGCGTGGCCGATGCCAAAATGCCAGTCTCCGCTCTGGATATAATGAGAAACCAAGGGATTATAGCAACAAGAGACAGTAAGAAAGGTTTACGTAGGGTCTTAGTCTGAAAAGAGTCCTTGCAACGGGTCCCTACTGCACGTCTACGCCTGTGTCTCTGTTGTGTCGTATCCTGGACGGGTGTGCGCGCTGTTCATCTGTAAAAAGAGAGGAACTTAGTTTGAAAAGAAATCGTGCGAGAAAGTGCATAAAAAATTGAAATATAGATTAATAAAGTTGAGCCTATGCTAGCTCATTATGGCTTATATGTACAAACCCTTGTGAAGGGGTGTGCGGCTAGGTAGCCCCTAGCTTATTTGTTCCGGACTCGTCCAGCCGTGTCCGGGGTCTCAGGCGACCTTTTAATGAAATGATGCCACGTGGACCGGGAATTTTAAGCGTAAGAGACGCGTAATGTGGTATTGCATTGAAGCGGACAAAAGCTTCCCGTCCCAGTGATGCTTGATAGCTACTTTTAAATGGGGCGACATGAAAGGTTAGCTTTTCTCGTCGGAAGTTGTCAGGTGACCCGAACACAACTTCTAGTAATAATGAACCTGTGCACCTGGCGTAAGGGCCTGGCACCACTCCTTTGAAGGAAGTGCGGCAATGCCGAATTGTAGTAGGGTCTATCCCAACTTGCGGATTGTGTCCGGATATAGCAGGTTTGAGTCACTGTCGCGGTCCATCAAAACCTGCGTGAATTGCAGTCCGTCTATTATGGGATCCAATATCAGGGCAGTCTATCCTGCGTTCCGGATACTTCTGGACTAATCCTGATGGTCCAAAGTGATTGGTTTTGACATCCAATCTTGATGTTCCGCTGGGGTGGACCGTGTGACACTTGTCTTAGCGAGTGCCGTGTTGGTTTTCCGTACTATCACATGAAGCGAGTTTACTGTTTTGACTTCCTGTGGGAAAGTCTTTTGACTTCCGGTGCTCTGCTGGTGGGGTTCGTCATCGTCCTCGCTTGGCGCATCGAGCCCCTTGTGTCCGGCGTTGAGTCTGCCGGACTGTTTAAAAACCCAACAATTTCGGTTGGTTTGGTTTGCAGGCCTTCCGGAGGTACTGTGGATTTGACATATCCGATCTAAGATTTTGTTTAAATTTGATAGCTCGTCGCTGTTGTCCTTAAGAGGCAATGTTTTATTGTTTGGCCGCGAGCTTTTGAATCCGGCGTTGACCGCCGTGCCCTTTGGGCTTTTTTCTTTATTCCGACGCTGATCTTTCCTGCGCCGTGATTTTCTGTTTCCATCTCTGATCTCGGATGTACCCGGGTCGCTGGTGCTGCATCTTGCTAGCCAGCTGTCTTCTCCTGCGCAAAAGCGCGTCATGAGGCTTGTTAGTGCGGCCATTGTTCTTGGCTTCTCTTGGCCGAGGTGTCTGGCGAGCCATTCGTCTCGGACGTTGTGTTTAAAAGCTGCTAAGGCTTCCGCGTCCGGACAGTCGACTATTTGGTTCTTTTTGGTAAGGAACCTGTTCCAGAATTTGTGCGCTGACTCTCCGGGCTGTTGGGTTATATGACTCAGATCGTCTGCATCCGGAGGGCGGACATAAGTCCCTTGAAAATTTGCTCTAAACGCGTCCTCAAGCTCTTCCCAACTTCCAACAGTGTTTTCTGGGAGGCTTTTGAGCCAATGCCGAGCTGGCCCTTTGAGCTTGAGGGGTAGGTATTTTATGACGTGGAGATCATCTCCTCTAGCCATGTGTATGTGTAGTATGTAATCTTCTATCCAGACTCCGGGATCTGTTGTGCCGTCGTATGCCTCTATGTTTATGGGTTTGAACCCTGCTGGGAATTCATGATCCAGCACCTCATCGGTAAAACATAGCGGGTGTGCGGCGCCCCTGTATTTGGGTGTGCCGCTGTCTTCGAACACTTGTCGTGTTGTGTTACTTCCTGGGGCCCTCTTTTTTGGCCCGTAGATGGACCTAGTTGGGCCGTCCGTTTTCCCAGGATCATAAGTCGGCTTGTGTGCGGTGCCGCTTGTCGCTATTGGCCTGTCATCTGGCCGTCTATCCGGCCAGGCGGCCTCTTTATTTTTTGACTGTGAGGGTTCTATGGCTTCCTCGTCAAATTCTGGCAGCAACTTGCGCTTCGGGTAGCTCTTTATTTGATGGCCATTGCCATATTTGTCTGCGGTCTTGAGTACTTTGCTCCACTTTATTCTGAGTGTGTCTTCCGCTTTTTTGAGCTTCCGTTTTTCCTTCTTCAAACTTCTTGCAGTGGCGACGAGTCTTTTGTGAAGGTTCTTATGCTCCGATGTTGTGTCCGGACTGTTGATTGCTCCGTGAAGTGGTTGATTATCCGGTTCGTCTTGTTCGGATGGTTGCTTGGTTGTATGTTCGGCGTCTGCTGGTTTGCCCTGCTCTATCGCTGGGTCGTTAGGAATGCTGCTTTGATCGAGGCGGGACTTAGGGTGGCGTCTATGTCGCTGTTTTGGTTGTTTATCGGCGGGATTATCCTCTGCGCGTCCTGTTGTTCCTCGTTATCGCTTCCCTTTGGGGTGTCCACCATATGTATGTCATGTGACGAGGTGGCCTTCCAATGCCCTGTAGGCGCTGGTTCTTGATTGTCTCCGGCATCGTCGTCCATACCGTTGATGTCTTCGGAGTCGTAGTTTAGCACGTCGGTTAGATCGTCGACGGTGGCTACGAGGTGGGTGGTGGGTGGGCTCTGAATTTCTTCATTGTCCGTGTCCCGACCATCCTGGCCGTAGTTCGGCCAGGGCTCTCCGGATAGTGAGAGATGCTTCAGCGAATTTAAGATATCGCCGAAGGGTGAGTGCTGAAAGGTGTCCGCAACGGTGAATTCCATGATCGGCGCCCAATCGGATTCGACTGGCAGGGGCGCAGGAGGTTCGGAGTCCGGCAGGGGGTCCGGCACCTCAGATCATGGGCTTTATGCGGGACAAGGTAAGTGTTCGGCTCCATCGCCGTGGAAGTTGCAGCTCCCGAGGCGGTGTCCAGCCATCCATCCTCGATCCGTGCGATCGGCTCCAGACTATGGGTCGGAGCGGATTCGTGTGCGGCCTCCAAGGTGCTGTCCGGCGGCAGAGTTAGGTCGTGCCCATCGTGACAGCGTGGCACACTCGGCTGTGGCTCAGATCCGTCGAAGATCAAGTCCCCGCGGATATCAGCCATGAAGTTTAGGCTTCCTAACCTGACCTGACGGTCAGGGGCGTAGCTTTCGGTCTGCTCCAGATGGCCAAGTGAGTTGGCCCGCAGTGCGAAGCCGCCGAATACGAAGATCTGTCCGGGGAGAAAAGTCTCACCCAGGACTGCGTCGTTGTCGATTGAAGAGGCCATCAAGCCTATCGGTGACGACATAGAGGAACTCTCAATGAAAGCACCAATGTCGGTGTCAAAACCGGCGGATCTCGGGTAGGGGGTCCTGAACTGTGCGTCTAGGCGGATGGTAACAGGAGACAAGGGACACGATGTTTTACCCAGGTTCGGGCCCTCTTGATGGAGGTAAAACCCTACGTCCTGCTTGATTGATATTGATATTGTGGATGTTTACAAGAGTGGATCTACCACGAGATCAAGGAGGCTAAACCCTAGAAGCTAGCCTACGGTATGATTGTAATGGTTGTTGTTGTGTCCTACGGACTAGAGCCATCCGGTTTATATAAACACCGGAGAGGGCTAGGGTTACATAGAGTCGGTTACAATAGTAGGAGATCTACGTATCCATATCGCCAAGCTTGCCTTCCACGCCAAGGAAAGTCCCATCCGGACACGGGACGAAGTCTTCAATCTTGTATCTTCATAGTCTTGGAGTCCGGTCGATGATGATGATAGTCCGGCCGATGATAGTTCGGCCGATGACGGTAGTCCGGCTAAACGGACACCCCCTAATCCGGGACTCCCTCAATCACACTTTTATTTTTCTTACAACTCAACAATTACAACTCGATACTTAGAACAAAATATGACTCTATATGAATGCCTCCGGCGGTGTACCGGGATATGCAATGAATCAAGAGCGACATGTATGAAAGAATTATGAAGGTGGCCTTGCCACAAATACAATGTCAACTACATGTTCATGCAAAAAGCAATATGACAAAAGTAATGTATGTCATATGAACGGAACGGTGGAAAGTTGCATGGCAATATATCTCGGAATGGCTATGTAAATGCCATGATAGGTAGGTATGGTGGCTGTTTTGAGGAAGGTATATGGTGGGTGTATGATACCGGCGAAAAGTGCGCGGTATTAGAGAGGCTAGCAATGGTGGAAGGGTGAGAGTGCGTATAATCCATGGACTCGACATTAATCAAAAGAACTCATGCACTTGTTGCAAAAATTTAGAAGTCATCAAAAACCAAAGCACTAAACGCATACTCCTAGGGGGATAGATTGGTAGGAAAAGACCATCGCTCGTCCTCGACTGCCACTCATAAGGAAGACAATCAATAAATAAAATTGTGTTCTGACTTTATCACAAAGCGGTTCACCATACGTGCATGCTACGGGAATCACAAACTTCAACACAAGCATTCTTTAAATTCATAATCACCCCAACTAGCATTGCTTTGATATTATCACCTCCATATCTCAAAACAATTATCAAGCATCAAACTTATCTTAGCATTCAACGCACTCAAAAGAAAGTTTCACATATCTTGAATACCAAGTATATTAATATTAAGTAAATTACCATGCTATTAATGACTCTCAAAATAATCTAAGTGAAGCATGAGAGATCAATAGTTTCTTTAAAACAAATCCACCACCGTGCTCTAAAAGATATAAGTGAAGCACTAGAGCAAAAATTATCACGCTCAAAAGATATAAGTGAAGCACATAGAGTATTCTAGAAAATTCCAATTTGTGTATGGATCTCTCTAAATAAAGAATTTCAGATCTTGGTATTGTATTCAAGCAGCAAGAAAAACAAAATAAAATGACATTGCAGGGATAGCACAACTCATGTCAAGATGCAAAAACTTAGGCTCAACCGATATTAACCGATAGTTGTTGAAGAAGAAAGGTGGGATGCCTAATGGGGCATCCCCAAGCTTAGATGCTTGAGACTTCTTGGAATATTATCTTGGGGTGCCTTTGTCATCCCCAAGCTTGAACTTTTGTGTCTCCTTAATTCCTCTCATATCATGGTTTCTCTTTTTATCAAAAGCTTCATTCACAACAAACTCAACAAGAACTCGTGAGATAGGTTAGTATAAACCAATGCAAAACCATATCAACTTCTACTGTAACAAATCACTAACATTATTATTCAACATTTAATACTAAATGCCTCTGTATATTTAATACTCCTATCCTCAAATAGAATCATTAAACAAGCAAACATACGTAAACAATGCAAACATAACAGCAATCTGCCAAAACAGTACTGCCTGTAAAGAATGCAAGAGTAACAATACTTCCCTGATTCCAAAAATTATGAACTAAAATTCCCACTGTAATAAATTTATCAGAGCTTAATATGCAAAAAGATTCAACGTTATACCAATCTCTGACTTTTCTAGGGAATTTTTGCAACAGCGGTAAACTTTCTGTTTTCAAACAGCAACATGTATACTAGCAAAATAATCATGGCAAAGGATATCCTTGACTTTTTTATTGAAACTAAAGATGCAAAACATTATTCTAACTAACATAAAGCAAAAACTAGCAAAATAAAATGACGCTCCAAGCAAAACACATATCATGTGGTGAATAAAAATATAGCTCCAAGTAAAGTTACCGATGAACGAAGACGAAAGAGGGAATGCCTTCCGGGGCATCCCCAAGCTTAGTTGCTTGGTTGTCCTTGAATATTTCCTTGGGGTGCCTTGGGCATCCCCAAGATTAGGCTCTTTCCACTCCTTATTCTATAGTCCATCGAATCTTTACCCAAAACTTGAAAACTTCAACCACACAAAAATCAAAACAAAACTCGTAAGCTCCGTTAGTATAAGAAAATAAAACCACCACTTAGGTACTGTAATGAACTCATTCTAAATTCTTATTGGTTTAAACACTACTGTATTCCAACTTCTCTATGGTTCATACCACTTAATACTAGCCATAGATGCATCAAAATAAGCAAACGACACAATGAAAACAGAATCTGTCAAAAACAGAACAGTCTGTAGTAATCTGTATCAAACATATACCTATGGAACCCCAAAAATTATTAAATAACTTTCTGGATCTGATAAATTTGTCTAATAATCATCTGAAAAAACAATCAACCTAAAATCACTGTCTGGTAAAAAATGGCAGTCATTCTCGTGAGCGCAAAAGTTTCTGTTTTCTACAGCAAGATCATATAAACTTCACCCAAGTCTTCCCAAAGGTTCTACTTGGCACTTTATTGAAACAAAAGCTATAAAACATGATTACTACAGTAGCATAATCATGTGGACACACAAAAACATTAAGGGTAAATATTGGGTTGTCTCCCAACAAGCACTTTTCTTTAATGCCTTTCTAGCTAGGCATGATGATGACAATGATGCTCACATAAAAGATAAGAATTGAAACATAAAGAGAGCATCATTAAGCATATGACTAGGACCTTTAAGCCTAACCCACTTCCTATGCATAGGTATTTTGTGAGCAAACAACTTAGGGGAACAATAATCAACAAGCATAGGAAGGTAAAACAAGCATAGCTTCATGAATTTAAGCACATAGAGAGGAAACTTGACATTATTGCAACTCCTACAAGCATATGTTCCTCCCTCATAATAATTTTCAGTAGCATCATGAATGAATTCAACAATATAACCAGCACCTAAAGCATTCTTTTCATGATCTACAAGCATAGAAAATTTTCTACTCTACACATAAGCAAATTTCTTCTCATGAATAGTAGTGGGAGCAAATTCAACAAAATAGCTATCATGTGATTGAAACTTAAGATCAAGATGACACGTTTCATGGTTATCATTATTCTTTAAAGCATACATGTCATCACAATAATCATCATAGATAGGAGGCATGCTTTCATCATAGTAAATTTGCTCATCAAAGCTTGGGGGACAAAAAATATCATCTCCATCAAATATAGCTTCCCCAAGCTTGTGGCTTTGCATATCATTAGCATCATGGATATTCAAAGAATTCATACTAACAACATTGCAATCATGCTCATCATTCACATATTTTATGCGAAGAATTCTATGTAATTCTTCTTCTAGTACTTGAGCACAATTTTCCTTTACATCATTCTCACGAAAGATATTAAAAAGATGAAGCGTATGAGACAAGCTCAATTCCATTTTTTGTAATTTTCTTTTATAAACTAAACTAGTGATAAAACAAGAAACAAAAAGATTCGATTGCAAGATCTAAAGATATACCTTCAAGCACTCACCGCGCCAAAAAAGAGCTTAGTTGATGGAGTGTGAGTACCCTTTACCTAGCCTCCCCGGCAACGGCGCCAGAAAAGAGCTTGATGTCTACTACACAACCTTCTTCTTGTAGACGTTGTTGGGACTGCAAGTGCACAGGTTTGTAGGATAGTAGCAAATTTCCCTCAAGTCGATGACCTAAGGTTTATCAATCCATTGGAGGCGTAGGATGAAGATGGTCTCTCTCAAACAACCCTGCAACCAAATAGCAAAGAGTCTCTTGTGTCCCCAACACACCCAATACAATGGTAAATTGTATAGGTGCACTAGTTTGGCGAAGAGATGAAGATACAAGTGCAAAATAGATAATAGATAAAGGTATTTGTAATCTGAAATAATAAAAACAGCAAGGTAGCGAGCAGTAAAAGTGAGCGTAAACGGTATTGCAATGATAGGAAACAAGGCCTAGGGTTCATACTTTCACTAGTGCAAGTTCTCTCAACAATAATATCATAGATGGATCATATAACAAGCCCTCAACATGCAACAAAGAGTCACTCCAAAGCCACTAATAGCGGAGAACAAACGTAGAGATTATGGTAGGGTACGAAACCACCTCAAAGTTATTCTTTCAGATCGATCTATAAAAGAGTTCGTACTAGAATAACACCTTAAGACACAAATCAACCAAAACCCTAATGTCACCAAGATACTCCATTGTCACCTCAAGTATCCGTGGGCATGATTATACGATATGCATCACACAATCTCAGATTCATCCAACCAACATAAAAGTACTTCAAGGAGTGCCCCAAAGCTACTACCGGAGAGTCAAGAACGTGTGCCAACCCCTATGCATAGGTTCCCAATGTCACGAAACCCGCAAGTTGATCACCAAAACATACATCAAGTGGATCGCAAGATATACATCAAGTGTTCTCATAAAAGACTCAATGCGATAAGATAACTTCAAAGGGGAAACTCAATTCATCACAAGAGAGTAGAGGGGGAGAAACATCATAATATCCAACTACAATAGCAAAGCTCGGGATACATCAAGATCGTGCCATAGAGGGAACACGAGAGAGAACACGAGAGAGAGAGAGATCAAACACATAGCTACTGGTACATACCCTCAGCCTCGAGGGTGAACTACTCCCTCCTCGTCATGGATAGCGCCGGGATGATGAAGATGGCCACCGGTGATGGGATCCCCCTCCGGCAGGGTGCCGGAACAGGGTCCCAATTGGTTTTTCGTGGCTACGGAGGCTTGCGGCAGCGGAACTCCCGATCTAGGTTCTGTTCTGGAAGTTTTAGGTTACAAGAGTATATATGGGTGCAGGGGGTACGTCGGAGGAGCTACGGTGGCCCCACGAGGCAGGGGGCGCGCCTAGGGGGCGCCCCCCACCCTTGTGGGCAGCCCGGGACTCCCCTGACGTGCACTCCAAGTCCATCAGGTTGCTTTCCTTCCAAAAATAACTTCTCCAGTTGATTTCGTTCCGTTTTGACTTCGTCTGATATTCCTTTTCCTCGGAACACTGAAATAGGCATAAAACAGCAAATCTGGGTTGGGCCTCCGGTTAATAGGTTAGTCACAAAAATAATATAAAAGTGGATAATAAAGCCCAATATTGCCTAAAACAGTAGATAAAGTAGCATGGAGCAATCAAAAATTATAGATACGTTGGAGACGTATCAGGGGGGGCGCGCCCCCTTGTCTCGTGGACAAGCCCTGGGCCCCCAGGTGTATTTCTTTCTCCCAGAAATTCTTATTAATACCAAAAAGTGCCTCCGTGGATTTTCAGGACATTCTGAGAACTTTTCTTTTCTACACATAAAACAACATCATGGCAGTTCTGCTGAAAACAACATCAGTCCGGGTTAGTTTCATTCAAATCATGCAAGTTAGAGTCCAAAACAAGGGAAAAAGTGTTTGGAAAAGTAGATACGTTGGAGACGTATCAACTCCCCCAAGATTAAACCTTTGCTTGTCCTCAAGCAATTCAGTTGATAAATTGAAAGTGATAAAGAAAAACTTTTAGAAACTCTGTTTGCTCTTGTTGTTGTAAACATGCAAAGCCATCATTCAAGTTTCAGCAAATATTATGAACTAACCATACTCACAATAACATTTGGGTCTCACAATTACTCATATCAATAACATAATCAGCTAGCGAGCCATAATAATAAAACTCCAATGACAACACTTTCTCAAAACAATCATAACATGATATAACAAGATGGTATCTCGCTAGCCCTTTCTGAGACCGCAAAACATAAATGCAGAGCACCTTTAAAGATCAAGGACTGGCTAAACATTGTAATTCATGGTAAAAGAGATCCAGTCAAGTCATACCCAATATAAACCAATAGTAATGAATCCAGTGGGTGCTTTTAATAAGAAGGGTGATGACTCAACATAAAAGTAAATAGATAGGCCCTTCGCAGAGGGGAGCAGGGATTTGTAGAGGTGCCAGAGCTCGACTTTAAAATAGAGATTGAATAACATTTTGAGCGGCATACTTTCGCTGTCAATGCAACAACTATGAGATGGATGTATCTTCCATACTAAATGCATTATAGGCAGTTCCCACGCAGAATGGTAAAAGTTTATACTCCTCCAACCACCAACAAGCATCAATCTGTGGCTTGCTCGAAACAACGAGTGCCTTCAACAAACAACAGCCCTGGGGGAGTTTTGTTTAATTATTTTGATTTGCTTTGATCTTTTTGGATCATGGGACTGGGCATCCTGGTTACCGGCCCTTTCTCGTGAATGAGGAGCGGAGTCCACTCCTCTGAGAATAGCCCACCTAGCATGGAAGATATAGGTAGCCCTAGTTGTAACATGAGCTTCTCGAGCATACAAAACAGAATTTCAGTTGAAGGTTTAGAGTTTGGCACATACAAATTTACTTGGAACGGCAGGTAAATACCGCATATAGGGAGGTATAGTGGACTCATATGGAACAACTTTGGGGTTTAAGGAGTTAGGATGCACAAGCAGTATTCCCGCTTAGTACAGGTGAAGGCTAGCAAAAGACTAGGAAGCGACCAACTAAGAGAGCGATAACAGTCATAAACATGCATTAAAACTGATTCACACCGAGTACAAACATGAGTAGGATATAATCCACCATGAACATAAATATCGTGAAGGCTATGTTGATTTTGTTTCAACTACATGCGTGAACATGTGCCAAGTCGAGTCACTCGAATTATTCAAAGGAGGATACCATCCCATCATACCACATCATAATCATTCTAATGGCATGTTGGCATGCAAGGTAAACCATTATAACTCAAAGCTAATCAAGCATGGCACAAGCAACTATAATCTATAAATGTTATTGCAAATATGTTTACTTCATAATAAGCTAACTCAGAAACGATGAACACATCATATTTACAAAAACAAGAGAGGTCGAGTTCATCCCAACTTTTCTCATCTCAATGAGTCCATCATATATCGTCATTATTGCCTTTCACTTGCACGACCGAACGATGTGTAAAATAATAAGAGTGCACGTGCATTGGACTAAGCTGGAATCTGCAAGCATTCAACTCAAAAGAGAAGACAAGTAAAATGGGCTCTAAATTAAATGAACAATCATGCATATGAGAGCCACTAAGCATTTTCAATATGGTCTTCTCGACCCCCAAAGGAAAGAAAAGAAAATAAAACTATTTACATAGGAAAGCTCCCAACAAGTAAAAAGAAGAACGAGAAATCTTTTGGGGTTTTCATTTTAATTTCTACTACGAGCATGGAAATTAAACTAACTAGTTTTTTTTTGGTTTTTCTCAAGGTTTATCAAACACACAAGAAGAAAACTAGAAAAAGGAATTTAAACTAGCATGGATAATACAAAGAAAGAGTATGAGCACCGACGACTAGTGTGTGAACATGAATGTAAAGTCGGTGAGAAATACGTACACCCCCAAGCTTAGGCTTTTGGCCTAAGTTGGTCTAATACCAAGGATCGTCCCTACTCTCCCCGGTGTAATGAGAAGTGTAATCAGGATACCACTGGCTGGTCATCTCCGGATCCCACTGGACAGATGATGCACGATAAGGGTCCAGCTCAGGTTCCGGCTCAAGTTCAGGTTCCGGAGTAAAAGCTTGGGCTCGATGATTGTTCACATCTTCCGGTGTGACGAGAAAATTTTCTGCAAGCAAATCAAACAACAAAGGCGTAGGCAGAATAATAATCTCAAAGTGTTTCTTATTGAATCTAAGTTTATACAAGAGCATCCTATCTTCGTTGTCAACAATAAACTTGTGTGCTACCATGCTCTTGTAATCTAAAATGTGAGGAGGCAAAATTGTCTCCTTTTCCTCATGGTGCCTAATGGGTATCTGAAAATGTCTAGCAAGACGTGCAGCATAGATACCTCCAAATATGGGGCCTTTTGTACGATTCAGGGCTAGCCGTTTAGCAACGACGGCACCCATACTAAAAGTATTGTCTCCAAGCAAAGCATGTTGAAGAATGATAATATCAGGAACGCTCAAGTTTCCACTATTTCCACGACCAATCAAGCATCTACTAGCAAATATGGCAAAGTAGCATAAAACAGGAAAGTGTATGCTAGAGACTTTTGCCTCGGAACCCTTCTTTGGCTCCTCTACAGCGATAGTATTAACAAATCCATCCACATCATTATGATGGGGTTCCTCTAATTCTCCCCCATAAGGTATCCTACATACCACGCAAAAATGACGCAAAGTCATTTCTTTGAACTCATCATATAAATGAAATGATACTGCAGGCGGTGACTTCTTAGGATAAAAATAGAAGTTTTGCACGAAAGTATTGGTGAGTAAGAGATACTGATCAATTCGATCGTTGATGAAACCGGTGAGGCCTGCAGTCTCAATTAAAGCATTAAAGTCTTCATGAATTCCAGCCTCTTTCAAGAAATCCTCGCATGGCCATTCACACGACCGTACTTCCGCTAAGCGAGGAAGATTATACTTGGCTTTTTCCTTCTCTTCGGCTTGTTTTTCCTGGGAGCTTTGGCTAGGAGAGCCCCTCAAAAGTTTCCTCAACATTTTTCTAAAAATTTCTGAAATTTTTAGTAACTTCAAAATAAAAGTGCATAAAACTAAACAAGATTGATAGCAACTACTCCTACAAGTGCCTAGAGCCTATATCATGCATTGGAATTGCTTGGGACCTCAAAAATTTAATATGCAAGCTCAAGAACATGGTCATCTATGCAGAAAAAATTTGCAATGAATAAAGCACTAGAGCAAAAACTAATTGGACCAATGGAGGAGTCACATACCAAGCAACAATCTCCCAAAGCAGTTTTGTGAATGGAGCTTTTGAGCTAAGAGATCGAAAATCGCAACAAAATGAGCTAGAACTCGGGCTTGAGCTGGATGGGGATTTTTTTGGGTAGAAGATGAAGTGTGTGGGTGCTGGCATAAGTGGAGGGGGGCCATCAGGGGCCCACGAGACAGGGGGCGCGCCCTATAGGGGGGGTGCACTCTCCTCTCTCGTGGCCTGGTGCTTGCCCCTCCTGCAGTAATTTCACTGCCTAAAATCCTCGAATATTCTAGAAAAAATAATACTAAATTTGCAGGGCATTCGGAGCACTTTTATTATCGGGCTATTTTCTAATGCACGGATAATTTAGAAAACAGACGGATAATACTATTTTTGCTTTATTTAATCTAAATAACAGAAAGTAAAAAGAGGGTACAGAAGGTTGTGCCTTCTAGTTTCATCCATCTCGTGATCATCAAAATGAACCCACTAACAAGGTTGATCAAGTCTTGTTAACAAACTCATTCCGAATAGCACGGAACCAGAGAAATTTCGAATAACACTAAGTTACCTCAACGGGGATATGAAAATCCCCAACAATAAGAATATCATACTTTTCTTGACATTAGGGAGAGGAAATTCAAACCCTCCAAAAATAATAGTTGGAACTTTCTCAATAGTATTTATGCTATGAACTTGGATTTGCTTCCTTGGAAAGTGTACTGTATGCTCATTACCATTAACATGAAAGGTGACATTGCCTTTGTTGCAATCAATAACAGATCCTGCAGTATGTAAAAAGGGTCTACCAAGAATAATAGACATACTATCGTCCTCGGGAATATCAAGAATAACGAAGTCTGTTAAGATAGTAACATTCGCAACAACAACGGGCACGTCCTCACAAATGCCGACAGGTATAGCAGTTGATTTGTCAGCCATTTGCAAAGATATTTCAGTAGGTGTCAACTTACTTAATTCAAGTCTACGATACAAGGAAAGAGGCATAACACTAACACCGGCTCCAAGATCACATAAAGCAGTTTTAACATAATTTCTTTTAATAGAGCAAGGTATAGTGGGTACTCCAGGATCACCAAGTTTCTTAGGTATTCCACCCTTAAAGGTATAGTTGACAAGCATGGTGGAAATCTCAGTTTCAGGTATTTTCCTCTTATTAGTGATGATATCTTTCATATATTTAGCATAAGGGTTTGTTTTAAGCATATCAGTTAAGCGCATACGTAAGAAAATAGGTCTAATCATTTCAGCAAAGCGCTCAAAATCCTCATCATCCTTTGACTTGGATGGTTTAGGAGGAAAGGGCATGGGTTTCTGAACCCATGGTTCTCTTTCTTTACCATGCTTCCTAGCAACAAAATCTCTCTTATCATAACATTGGTTTCTTGATTGTGGGTTATCAAGATCAACAACGGGTTCAATTTCTATATCATTGTTATTACTAGGTTGAGCATCTACATGAACATCATTATTAGCATTATCATCAGGTTCATGTTCATCTCCGGAATGTGTTTCAGCATCAGAGATTGAAGTAGTATTAGGATTCTCAGGTGTTTCTACATTAGGTTCACTAGAAGTTTGCAAAGTCCTATCATTCTTCTTTTTCTTCTTCTTAAAAGAACTAGGAACATCTAGATTATTATTCTGAGAATCTTGTTAAATTCTTTTAGGGTGGCCTTCAGGATACAAAGGTTCCTGAGTCATTCTACCAGTTCTAGTAGCCACTCTAACAGCAAAGTCATTTTTATTATTTAATTCAGCAAGCAATTCATTCTGAGCCTTAAGTACTTGTTCAGCTTGAGTAGCAATCATAGAAGCATGTTTACTAGTGAGTTTAAGTTCACTTTTAACTCTAGCTACATAATCATTCAAGCATACTATCATATAAGCATTATTCTTCAATTGTCTACCAACATAATCATTGAAATTTGCTTGTCTATTCATGAAATCATCAAATTCATCTAAGCAAGGGCTATGAAATTTAGTAGATGGGATTTCATCTTTATCATATCTATAGAGAGAATTTACCTTTACTACCTGTGTCGGGTTATCAAAACAATGGGGTTCTTCAATAGGCGGTATATTAAGACCATGTATTTATTCAATAGGAGGTAAATTCTTAACATCTTCAGCTTTAATACCTTTTTCTTTCATTGATTTCTTTGCCTCTCGCATATCTTCAGGACTGAGAAATAAGACACCTCTCTTCTTCGGAGTGGGTTTAGGAATAGGCTCAGGAGTTGGCTCAATTGGTTCAAGAATTGGCTCAGGAAGAGTCCAATTATTTTCATTAGTTAACATATTATTCAATAGTAATTCAGCTTCGTCGACTGTTCTTTCCCTGAAAACACAACCAGCACAACTATCCAAGTAGTCCTTGGAAGCATCGGTTAGTCCATTATTAAAGATATCAAGTATTTCATTTTTTCTTAAGAGGATGATCAGGAAAAGCATTAAGTAAACGGAGAAGCCTCCCCCAAGCTTGTGGGAGACTCTCTTCTTTGGTTTGCACAAAATTATATATTTCCCACAAGGCAGCTTGTTTCTTATAAATATTTAGCAGAGAAGTAATAAATCATATCCTGGGGACTACGCACACAACCAGGAGCAAGAAAATTATACCAAGTCTTAGCATCACCCTTTAATGAGAACGGAAATATCTTAAGGATATAAAAATAGCGAGACTTCTCATCATGAGTAAACAGGGTAGCTATATCATTCAACTTGGTAAGATGTGCCACAACAGTTTCAGATTCAAGGCCATAAAAAGGATCGGATTCAACTAGAGTAATAATCTCAGGATCAACAGAGAATTCATAATCCTTATCAGTAACACAGATAGGTGAAGTAGCAAAAGTAGGGTCAGGTTTCATTCTAGCATTAAGAGACTCTTGCTTCCATTTAGCTAATAATTTCTTAAGATCATATCTATCATTGCAAGCAAAGATTTCCCTAGCAGCTTCTTCATTCATAACATAACCCTAAGGAACAATAGGCAATACATAATCATTGGGAGAACCTTCATCATCATTATCATCAATAATAGCATCTTCAATATTTTCATTCCCCCTAACTCTAGCAAGTTGTTCATCAAGAAATTCACCTAATGGCAAAGTAGTATCACACACAGAAGTAGTTTCATCATGCATAGCAGAAATGGCATCATTAATAACATGCAACATATCAGAATTCATAGCAGTAGCAGGTTTAGGTGTCGCAAGCCTACTAATAACGGAAGGAGAATCTAGTGCAGAGCTAGATGGCAGTTCCTTACCTCCCCTCGTAGTTGAGGGCAAAATCTTGGTTTTAGCGTCTTTCAAGTTCTTCATAGTGATCAATAGATATAAATCCCAAGTGACTCAAAGAATAGAGCTATGCTCCCCGGCAACGGCGCCAGAAATTAGTCTTGATAACCCACAAGTGTAGGGGATCGCAACAGCTTTCGAGGGTAAAGTATTCAGCCCAAATTTATTGATTCGACACAAGGGGAGCCAAAGAATATTCTTGAGTATTAGCAGTTGAGTTGTCAATTCAACCACACCTGGATAACTTAGTATCTGCAGCAAGGTATTTAGTAGCAAAGTAGTATGATAGTAATGGTAACGGTGGTAAAAGGTAAAGATAGTAATAGCAATATTTTTGGTGTTTTGTAGTGATTGTAACAGTAGCAACGGAAAAGTAAATAAGCAAAGCACAATATATGAAAAGCTCGTAGGCAATGGATCAGTGATGGATAATTATGCCGGATGCGATTCCTCATGTAATAGCTATAACATAGGGTGAGACAGAACTAGCTCCAGTTCATCAATGTAATGTAGGCATGTATTCCGTAAATAGTCATACGTGCTTATGGAAAAGAACTTGCATGACATCTTTTGTCCTACCCTCCCGTGGCAGCGGGATCCTAACGGAAACTAAGGGATATTAAGGCCTCCTTTTAATAGAGAACCGGACCAAAGCATTAACACATAGTGAATACATGAACTCCTCAAACTACGGTCATCACCGAGAAGTATCTCGATTATTGTCACTTCGGGGTTGTCGGATCATAACACATAATAGGTGACTATAGACTTGCAAGATAGGATCAAGAACACACATATATTCATGAAAACATAATAGGTTCAGATCTGAAATCATGGCACTCGGGCCCTAGTGACAAGCATTAAGCATAGCAAAGTCATAGCAACATCAATCTCAGAACATAGTGGATACTAGGGATCAAACCCTAACAAAACTAACTTGATTACATGGTAAATATCATCCAACCCATCACCGTCCAGCAAGCCTACGATGGAATTACTCACGCACGGCGGTGAGCATCATGAAATTGGTGATGGAGGATGGTTGATGATGACAACGGCGACGAATCCCCCTCTCCGGAGCCCCGAACGGACTCCAGATCAGCCCTCCCGAGAGAGATTAGGGCTTGGCGGCGGCTCCGTGTTGTAAAATGCAATGAAACTTTCTCTCTGATTTTTTTCTCCGCGAGATGGAATATATGGAGTTGGAGTTGAGGTCGGTGGAGGTCCAGGGGGGCCATGAGATAGGGGGCGCGCCCCCTGTCTCGTGGACAGGCCCTGGGCCCCCTGGTGTATTTCTTTCGCCCAGAAATTCTTATTAATTCCAAAAGGTGCCTCCGTGGATTTTCAGGACATTCCGAGAACTTTTCTTTTCTACACATAAAATAACATCATGGCACTTCTGCTGAAAACAGCGTCAGTTCGGGTTAGTTTCATTCAAATCATGCAAGTTAGAGTCCAAAACAAGGGCAAAAGTGTTTGGAAAAGTATATACGTTGGAGACGTATCAGCGGTCAGGTACCTGGCCTCCCTAAACTTCTTGATGTCCTCCTCTGTGATAGAGGAGGCCATCCACCGGCCTTGAAGGCTGGATCCGGACATGATTGAAGGTTCGAAGCGCTTGAGCCTAAGCCTTGGGTGTTGGAACTCGAGGTGAGGGAAGGGGAGGATCAAGCGCGAGTGTGAAAAGATAAGATCTTGGCCCCTTAATAAAGGGGGTGAATATCAAGCGTCCCCCGCGTGACCGTTTGGAACTTGCCTAAAATCAAGGAGTCATATTAACAAACGCGGTTGGGTTACCCACGCCCATATTGATGAGAATCCCGCAATAAGGGGACACGATCTCTGCTTTGACAAGATGTGCCAAAGAAACCGCCTCACAATATGTGCAGTAGATGGTTGTGAAAACGGTTTGAATAATGACCGAGCCGTGGTGTGATGTCACTCTACAAAAAGTTGTCAGCAGATTAGATTTGTGGAATATTGTTCTCTCTACGGTGGTATGTGGAATTTGTTTTGCAGAGCCGGACACGATTCTCGTGTTCAAAATATTCTATGGAGTATTCGGGGGAGGAACCTGCCTTGCAATGCCAAAGACAATCTGCGCGCCGGACTCATCATCATTCAAGCCTGGTTCAGGGGCTACTGAGGGAGACCTGGATTAGGGGGTATTCAGACAGTCGGAGTATATACTTTGGCCGGACTATTGGACTATGAAGATACAAGATTGAAGACTTCGTCCCGTGTCCGGATGGGACTCTCCTTAGCGTGGAAGGCAAGCTTGGCGATTCGTATATGTAGATCTCCTTCTCTGTAACCGACTCTGTGTAACCCTATCCCCCTCCAGTGTCTATATAAACCGGAGGGTTTGGTCCGTAGGACAAGAAAAACAATCAATATCATAGGCTAGCTTCTAGGGTTTAGCCTCTACGATCTCGTAGTAGATCAACTCTTGTAATACTCATATCATCAAGATCAATCAAGCAGGAAGTAGGCTATTACCTCCATCGAGAGGGCCCGAACCTGGGTAAACATCATGTCCCCAGCCTCCTGTTACCATTAGCCTTAGACGCACAGTTCGGGACCCCCTACCTGAGATCTGCCGGTTTTGACACCGACAATGACCAACAAATCATTCGATGCGATGTTGGCTCCTTTCCGCAAATCTTTCCCAGATGCGTCTGAGCTGCCACACTTCTACAGTAAAATGAAGAATTTCCTTTGTGCAGTTGGAATTGGATATGATATGATCCATGTTTGTAACAATAATTGTGTTCAGTTCCGGAAGGATTATGCCAACTTAAGTGAATGCCCGAAATGCAAATCATCAAGATGGAAAGATGGCGATGTTGTGAAGAGGATTCCTCATAATGTTGTGAGACATTTTCCTATTATACCAAGATTGTAGAGGTTGTTTCATGATGCTAAAACAAGAGAGGATGTACTGTGGCATTCTACGAACCATGAGTACATAGATGAGAACGTAATGAGCCATCCATCTCATGGTAGTGAGTGGAAAAGCTTCAATCATAAACACAAAAAGTTTGTTGCTGAACCGAGAAACATTAGACTTGGCTTAGCTTCAGATGGATTTAACCCATTTGGCCATCAGAGCGCCACATATAGCATGTGGCTAGTGCTTGTTATCCCTTACAACATGCCTCCAAATGTCTGCACCAAAGAATCAAACTACATGATGGCCTTGCTCATCCCAGGTCCAAAAAGTCCTGGAAAGGACTTTGATTTATTCATGGAGCCTCTTGTAGAGGAACTTCAACAGCTATGGAGGGATGTTCTCACTCGAGACCTATTTAGCAGCCCACTAGCTGATTTCTTTCTGCGTGCTGTTATAATTTGGTGCATCCATGACTATCCGGCTTTGGGCACTATGTTAGGGCGAACGACACATGGTTAAAATGCATGTGTTCGCAGTGACAGGAATCCGCTGTCGTACGCAATACTTAGCAAGATCTGTTACATTGGACACCATCATTTCCTTGCCAAGGACAAGCCGCATCCTAGAAAATACCAAAGACATGTGTTCAATGCAAAGCATGAAAACTGTGATGCGCCAAAGAGGCTCACCGCCGATGAGTTGCAAGTGGAACTAGAGAAGGTCAGGCATATTACACCAGGAAACCATCCTAGTAATGGTAGCGGGAAAAGGAAGCATGGCAGGGCAGAAGAGAGATTATTGTTTACCCGCAGGTCCACTTTGTGGGACTTGGAGTATTGGAAAGATTTGGATCTGCGGCATAATCTTGATGTGATGCACATCGAGAAAAATATATGTGACAGCATTATCGGCACACTTCTTAATAATGAAGGCAAGACGAAAGATACCTTAAAATCTAGGATTGATTTGACACACCTGGGTATCAGACAGGATTTGCAGGTGCAAGATGAAGGTAAACCACGGGATATGGCACCAGCTGTGTACGTCTTGGACAAGGTAAAAAGAAAAGAATTCTGCGAGGTCCTGTCACGTGTGAGATTCCCACATGGATTTGCTTCCAACCCTAAAAGGAGAGTCAGTGCAGATGGAAAAAAGGTACAAGGGTTGAAAACTCATGACTGCCACGTCCTACTTCAAAGGGTTTTACCTGTTATCCTTAGAGGATTGGGCCGCCCTGACTTATACAGAGCAGTTGCAGAGTTGGGACAATTCTTCAGGGAACTCTGCAGTAGAAATATCAGGATAGATGCTTTGGAGCGTCATAGAGACAAGATACCAACTATCCTATGCGACCTTGAGAAGATATATCCACCAGCCTTCTTTGATATGATGGTGCATTTGGCTGTTCATCTACCTGATGAGGCACTACTTAGAGGTCCAGTACAGTATGGCTGGATGTACCCTATTGAAAGGCGGCTAGGCACTTTCAAGGGCTATGTTAGGAGTACTAGAAAGATGCCCGTGCGTTGCACGAAACATTAAGATCTTGTGGGAGAAAAGGATGAACGAGGTAAGGCCTTGTCTGCAAATGTGGAGAGGAGTGCGGGTAAATTATCATGGTTTCCTTCCTATCCGTTAGATATAGATCGGACGACCTATATTGCAGGATGACATGCACACCATCATCACCAACTCTACTTTTTATTGAACCGAGACAAAGCTAACATGCGAAGTAAATAAACACATAGGGTCTACATACACAATTTATCTTAGGCACTCCAATAGTACGTCAACTACACATTCACGCATTTCACATCTTTCTACATCTACGGGAACCTACGAAAGGGTTAACGTAAATTGCCTCTCTCTCTCCTCCCTGATTTTCATGTGGTGGGCCCCTCCCTCTCCCCAATCTACAATCAACAGCTCACACGTTTCACATTACGTTAATTACGTAACTGGGATTACGTAGGTGTAGCATTACTCATCCTAAAAAAATCAACTAAGCCAACCTCCCAGCATATCGCGTGGGAAAATACCCGGCCGCGTCATTTTAGTCGGGATTACCGGATTACTAGTAGTAGTATCGCTGGATCGCGTAAAGCACCAAGTTTTTTTGAGGGGGCGAAGCACCTAGTTTAAAAGGAAAAAAGGCGGTACACACACAGACCGCTGTCGCGGTCGCATTGCACCCCACACATGTTCGGTCCTGCACACGGCTCACACAAACGGAACGCGCTTCGGCTTGCCTCTTCACTGACACGTGGGACTGCACTTGGAGAAACCGACCATGCGCCAAACTCCCCACGCCCACCACGCGTGAATCCCCCCCCCC
>NC_041389.1:584527226-584548372 GCF_002162155.2 Triticum dicoccoides
AATCCCAAATTCAACCGCCCTTTGGCCAACTACCAATAATATTCCCCAAACCCCCCTCCCCCCATCCCACTCCACTCCATTCGCTCAGCCAAAGCCGCCCTCCCCGCCGCGCCAATACATCGGAGCCGCGGTTCGTCGAGGGGAGGCACGGCGATCCTCTCGCTCCCACGGTACGCTCTTGTAGACAGCCGTCCTCTAGCCGCGCCGCCACCGCTGGTGATGTTCTTGTGGAGGCACACGACGGTCAGCGCCACCACCGCTGGCGACATTCATGTGGAGACGCACAGCGGTCAGCTTCTCCCACGGTACGCTCATTCTTGACTGAGGCCCGTGCATGTTGGTGTAGCGCTGAATGTTAGCTGATAGACGTTGTTAATCTCATTGTTTGCCAAAGTAGTTTACAGTCAATATACTATGCTTAAGAAGCTTCCTTGCCCTGTTCTGCACTTAATCTTCTTAGCTGAGATGACATGCCAAGGCCGATTAGTTGCTAAAATATTGTGACGTAGATTGCCATGGTCTAGTAGCCAATCTGTTAGGTGAAATAGCTCTACATCGTTTTATACTCGGTCTTTGTTGCTGCGATGGCCTTCGATAGTTTGATGGTTGTCTGCTCAGCCTCATTGACTGCTGAAACAGCCTACCATAATTTAGCACTCAAATATGTTTGCTGAATTAGTTTCATATATATTTCGTTACTTAGATCTGCTTGTACAAATATCTTGCCATAGCTTTAGACATCGACCTAGGTATTTTTTGCTGGACTTCATAGAAAAGCATATATGTTTTTCCTGTAATATCTAGTAGGAGAACTAATTTGTATGTCCAACAGATGGACATGACTTGGATAACTTCTGCTCGAAGATTCTCTGCTTCATATGTTGAGGGGGTTGAAAACTTCATGAACTTTATCAGAGGTGAGAACGGTGGTCCGAAATCAGATGTGCTCTGCCCGTGTAGCAGTTGTATGAATTCAGTTACAAGACCCCAGTCAACTATGCAAAATCATCTACACTTGTATGGGATGTCGGTCACATATACTAGGTGGGTTCATCATGGTGAAGCTGTGAATGCCAATGTTATTGACTACATGGATGCAGCAGATCACCATCTTGATATGCATCATGCTCAGGTGGAAGAGGAGAAGGAGGTGGTAGTGGAGGAGCCAGTGAGTTTGAACAACATTGAAACAATTCTACGAAATGCTCGTGCATTTTGTGAACTTTCACCTGCAGAAGAAAAATGGTGGGCTCGCATGTTGGAACAATGCAACGTGGCTATCACCCTAGGAAATAAGCTGTCAGTATTCTCAGCTATGGTCACCTTTCTTCAGGTGAAGACATATGAGCGGATGACCAACAAATCATTCGATGCGATGTTGGCTGCTTTCCGCAAATCTTTCCCAGATGCGTCTGAGCTGCCGCACATCTAAAGTAAAATGAAGAATTTCCTTCGTGCAGTTAGAATTGGATATGATATGATCCATGTTTGTAACAATAATTGTGTTTAGTTCCGGAAGGATTATGTCAACTTAAGTGAATGCCCGAAATGCAAATCATCAAGATGGAAAGATGGCGATGTTGTGAAGAGGATTCCTCATAATGTTCTGAGACATTTTCCAATTATACCAAGATTTCAGAGGTTGTTTCATGATGCTGAAACAAGAGAGGATGTACTGTGGCATTCTAGGAACCAGGAGTGCAGAGATGAGAATGTAATGAGCCATCCATCTCATGGTAGTGACTGGAAAAGCTTCAATCACAAACACAAAAAGTTTGCTGCTGGCCCGAAAAATATTAGACTTGGCTTAGCTTCAGATGGATTTAACCCATTTGGCCACTAGAGCGCCACATATAACATGTGGCCAGTGCTTGTTATCCCTTACAACATGCCTCCAAATGTCAGCACCAAAGAATCAAACTACATAATGGCCTTGCTCATCCCAGGTCCAAAAAGTCTTGGAAAGGATTTTGATTTATTCATGGAGCCTCTTGTGGAGGAACTTCAACAGCTATGGAGGGGTGTTCTCACTCGAGACTTATATAGCAGCCCACCAGCTGATTTCTTTCTATGTGCTGTTATAATTTGGTGCATCCATGATTATCCGGCTTTGGGCACTATGTTAGGGAGAACGACACATGGTTACAATGCATGTGTTTGCTATGACAGGAATTCGCTGTCATATGCAATACTTAGCAAGATCTGTTACATTGGACACCATCATTTCCTTGCCAAGGACAAGCCACATCCTAGAAAATACCAAAGACATGTTTTCAATGCAAAGCATGAAAACCGTGATGCGCCAAAGAGGCTCACCGCCGACGAGTTGCAAGTGGAACTAGAGAAGGTCAGGCATATTACACCAGGAAACCATCCTGGTAATGGTAGCGGGAAAAGGAAGCATGGCAGGGTAGAAGAGAGATTATTGTTTACCCGCAGGTCCGCTTTGTGGGACTTGGAGTATTGGAAAGATTTGGATCTGCAGCATAATCTTGATGTGATGCACATCGAGAAAAATATACGTGACAGCATTATCGGCACACTTCTTAATAATGAAGGCAGGACGAAAGATACCTTAAAATCTAGGATTGATTTGACACACCTGGGTATCAGACAGGATTTGCAGGTGCAAGATGAAGGTAAACCACGGGATATGGCACCAGTTGTGTACGTCTTGGACAAGGTAAAACGAAAAGAATTCTGTGAGGTCATGTCACGTGTGAGATTCCCACATGGATTTTCTTCCAACCCTGAAAGGAGAGTCAGTGCAGATGGAAAAAAGATACAAGGGTTCAAAACTCATGACTACCACGTCCTACTTCAAAGAGTTTTACCTGTTATCCTTAGAGGATTGGGCCGCCCTGACTTATACAGAGCAGTTGCAGAGTTGGGACAATTCTTCAGGGAACTCTGCAGTAGAAATATCAGGATAGATGCTTTGGAGCGTCTTAGAGACAAGATACCAACTATCCTATGCGACCTTGAGAAGATATATCCTCCAGCCTTCTTTGATGTGATGGTGCATTTGGTTGTTCATCTACCTGATGAGGCACTACTTAGAGGTCCAGTACAGTATGGCTGGATGTACCCTATTGAAAGGCGGCTAGGCACTTTCAAGGGCTATGTTAGGAACAGAGCTAGACCGAGGGTTCCATTGTAGAGGCCTACATTGCTACAGAAGCGTTGACATTCTGCTCAAAATACATTGAAATAGCTTATCAGCTTAGCAAAGAGGTGGGTGAAGACAATCTCGGGCTCAATGTTTTTGATTATTCTATTTGAGTTACAGGGAAGAGTCGACAAGAGGACAAACCTAAAGATTTGGACAAAATGGTTTGGTATGGGTTGAATAACTGTCCTGAGATACTACCTTATATAAATTAAGTGCTAAGTACTGCAGCTTATACATCGTAATCTACTAAACTTGCAGCACATTCTTATATATTTAGATGTTTGACGTGATCACTATGTTGTGCAGCATCTACAAAAAGGAGTTACTGCCGCGAAATCCAAGAAACATTGACAAACTGGTTATGGAAGGATTTGCGAAATGGTTCAAGAGCCATGTAAGCTTTTGAATTGCACTGTCAGTTTTTTAATATATTGAGTACATAAGATGATCAGCTTGTCTATTTTCTAACCATAGGTTAAGAAGATGCGGGAGGATGGGCAGGCAGTTGATGATGCCCTTTACTCACTAGCAATGGGTCCTGATACTCGGGAAAGACATTATGAATCTTGCGTTGTTGGAGATGTGTGTCGGTGTCAAAACCGGCGGATCTTGGGTAGGGGGTCCCGATCTGTGCGTCTTAGGCTGATGGTAACAGGAAGCAAGGGACACAATGTTTACCCAGGTTCGGGCCCTCTCGATGGAGGTAAAACCCTACTTCCTGCTTGAGTAATATTGAAGATATGAGTAGTACAAGAGTAGATCTACCACGAGATCGTAGAGGCTAAACCCTAAGAGCTAGCCTATGATGGTATGATTGTAATTGTGATCGGCCTTCTAAGGACCATCCTCTCCGGTTTATATAGACACAGGAGAGGGCTAGGGTTTACATGGAGTCGGTTACAAGGAAGGAAATATAATATCCGGATCGACAAGCTTGTCTTCCACACAAAGGAGTGTCCCATCCGGACACAGGCCGGAGTCTTGTGTCTTGTATCTTCGCGCTTCAATAGTCCGGACGATGTATATAGTCTGGCTGTCCGGATACCCCCTAATCCAGGACTCCCTCAGTAGCCGCTGAACCAGGCTTCAATGACGATGAGTCCGGCGCGCAGTCTTGTCTTCAGCATTGCAAGGCGGGTTCCTTCTCCGAATAATCCAAGGTAATTATCGAACACGTAGACCGTGTCCGGATCTGCAAAATGATCTTCACATGCCACCATAGAGAGAATGATACTTCAGCTGACAACTTTTTAGACGATGTGATATGTCCTTACGGTCAGGTTATTATTCAAACCGTTTTCCCACAACCAGCCACAGCATATATTACGAGGTGGTTTCCTTGACACGTCTTGTCAAAGCAGAGATCGTGTCCCCTTATCGCGGGATTCTCATCAATACGGGTATGGATAATCCCACTGTGCCATCAATCGTGGCGCTTGGGAAGCAAGCGATTCTCAACGGGCAAGCGGGGAGGTGCACCACTTTCGTCGCCTCTATAAAGGGATAAAGGACCCTCATTTTCACCCACGCCCTCCTCCTCCTTTGCTCATCCTCACCTCCCCGAGCTCCAGCGCCCTAGTCCAAGTCTTCTCCGCACAGCTAAACATGTTCGGAGTAGGAGGCAAGTGGGTGGCCTCCACCGTGAAGGAGAAGCACATTGCGAATCTTCGGGCGGCCGGATACTTGGCCGCAGACATAGCGCACCGGCTACCAGACGATGGGCGGGTCATTCCAACTCCAGGACCCCATGAGAGGGTCGTGTTTCTCGCCCACTTCATCCGTGGACTGGGGTTTCCACTTCACCCCTTCGTCCGCGGGCTCATGTTCTACTACGAGCTAGATTTCCATGATCTAGCCCTGAATTTCGTCCTCAACATCTCGGCGTTCATCGTCGTATGTGAGGCCTTCCTCCGCATCAAGCCTCATTTCGGCTTGTGGTTGCAAATCTTCTGCGTGAAGCCGAAGATCGTGAGCGGCCAGCAAGTGGAGTGCGGAGGAGCCATGGTGGGCAAGATGCCTAACGTCACCTGGCTTGACGGCTCCTTTGCGCAAACCATGAAGGGGTGGCAGTCGGGGTGGTTCTACATCACCGAGCCGCGCAACGCCAACTGGGCGGCGGCCCCTGAGTTACGATCCGGAACCCCCATGCGGCTCACCTCCTGGGAACAGAAGGGCCTGTCATGGGGCGAATCTACAGAGCTGACCGGACTCAAAAACTGCATCAAGGGCATGAAGGAAAAAAACATCAAGCTTGTCAACGTGATCCAGGTCATGCTCGTTCGCCGAATTCTGCCATGCCAAAGGCAGGCATTCAATCTGTGGGAGTTCGTCCCGGCCGAACACCAAACGCTTTAGAGGCTCTACGGCATGAAGCACAAAAATGTGTGGAAGGCATTGTTCAAGGCCTCCGAAGTACCTCCTCACATATCCGAGGACCGTGGGCTCCATGCCGCATGGCCTCCTAGCCAGGTGAGTTCTCAGGCTGCCATTGGATTCGGTTCTTCCCAATATACACATGGGGAGCCTTAAGTAATTGTGCATATGTGTTCAGGATTATGTGGAGACAGCGGAGCAGATTGACTGTCCGGCTCCACTGCCAGAAAGCCCAGCTAATGCTCTCCTGACAGAGATGCTGGTCCCGGCGCCCTACAAGTGGCCGGAGAAGAAGGCCGATAAGAAGGCCCCGGGGATCCGAAAGGGTCTCCGACGTAAGGTTGCGCCAGAAGCCTCGTCCGAAGACGATGAGGCACACTCCTCCCCCGAAGGGGAAGAAGAAGAGGAGGCCGCCCCATCCGGAAAGGACGAGGGGCCTGAGAGGGCGGACCAGGGGGCCAGGAGAGACCCCCGGCGCAAGGCCGTCATACCCTCGTCGGAGGCAGATTCCTCCCGTAGAGGCGGGGGAAACAAGAAGAAACTCCACCTCCCCGTATTGGGGGGAGAAAAAGAGGAAGGCCGCCCCGGAGGGGGGGCTGGGACGTCCAAGAAGGGAAAGGTGTCCCTTTCGGACTACTCCACCACCGCCGCCGATAGCGAGGAGGGGTGGCTGCCCAGGAAGAAGCCCCTAGTGCGATCGTAAGTATCCGCACTCCATCATAATTTTGCTTCATAGTTTTGTTATAACGCCGAACTTGTATGCAGTCCGGCCAGGGTCCATCCCGAGGTGTCATCTTCGGACGGGTCCTTGAGTGATTCGGCAATGAACTCACTTCTGACGGCCACTACTCCTCAGCCTGCGGATGACACGGAGGTGTTGTCCCAAAGGCTCCCAGAGCGGGGGGTGGATCTAGAGGCGCCCCAAGGCGGCATTCCAAACGTCGGACACGCAGGGTTCAAGATCCCCGCGGATCGTGTTGATGAGAGCCGCAGTAAGCTGGGCTCTCGGCTGAACACTGTTCTGGGACCTCCCGTGGTTACTGACTCAGGCGGACAGCCCCTCGTTAAGGAGGGTGAGCCATCCGTGCCGAGGACTTCCGCTACGCCCGAGGCACCGAATTGTCTGCTGGAAGCGCTTCGGGGCGCTTCCATGGATGAAGAGCACCGTACTCTTATGAGTGCGGTGATTCAGAAGGTTTCGTCCGCCAAGAGCGGACTAACCGAAGCCTGCACCAGCCTCCTGACAGGCTTTGAGGTAAGTAATAAAAATGTGTGAAATTACCACCCGATAGGTAGTAGCCCCTGATACTCTGTTTGGTGTTCAGAAGGAAAAACCAAACGGAGGGTCAATTATAATCCGCAGGAGTCTAACAATAAGTTTGAATGTGAATAAGTAGGTTGTGCTGCTTGCCGCTGTGGTCCGTATGACCGAGATAGCCGGACTAAAACAGGACCTAGAGCAGGCGCAGGGAGAGCTCGACCTCACGAGGAGGCAGCTCGAAAAGAACAAAGGTGAGTGATTTCCCGTTGTCATATAATGAAGGATAGATAAAATTGGTTATTCTAACAACGAAGCGTCATGATTTTGTAACAGAGGCCACCACCGAAGTGGCGTCTCTGAAAAAAGTGTTGTCCGAGGTCGAACACAAGGCAGCCTTGGAACACAAGGAGCGCGGGAAGCAAGAAGCCCGAGTGGGCGAGGTACAAGAAGAGCTCCAGGAGCTCGGCAAAAAGTTCGAGTCCATGGAGCATGAGCTTAAGGCGAAAGAGGCCGAGCTTGCGAAGGCCCTTGCAAGTATAAAAGACGCCAAGGCCGAAGCCGAGAAGGCACAGCAGGAAATCCAGGAGGCCAAAAAGATAACGGCGGGTAAGAAATTCTTTATGCAAAGCAAACATGTGGAGGAGGCGTTTCTTTTACTTACCCGAGTCCGGAGCTCTCCAGGGGCATTCGCAGATCTGCCGTGCAGCGTATCAGATGCCGCGGAGTTCTACCATTCTCAGGAGGGTAGCTCAACGGAGAAGTTGTTCTGGTCCCAGTATGCTGGGGCCGAACATCCAACGCCTCTGAGTGACCAACTGAAGCAGTTGGTCAAACTCCACAGGGCGGCCGAAGTGGCTATGAAGGATTTCATAGTCCGGATGTGGCCTGGTGAGCCCCTGTCCACCAGCTACTTTGGCCTGATCAAGCGGATGGTAAATGTCTGTCCGCGACTGGAAGTCATCAAGCGATCTGTTTGCATTGAGGGTGCCCGTCGGGCCTTTGCCCGTGCGAAGGTGCATTGGGGCAAGCTGGATGCGGAGAAGCTGGTGAAGGACGGGCCGCCGGAGGGCAAGGCGCATCGCTATCCGGAGAAGTATTATGATGGCGTTATGAAGGGCGCTCGCCTCGTGGCCGATGAATGTACCAAGGACATAATTTTAAAATGAATTCACTTCTGTCATGTTTGTAATTTAAAGACGAAGTTACTTGCGCTATGTAGCGCTTTTGTTATTTAAAATATTACCTTTTGTGCGGTTGTTTATAAAATTCTGAAAGTAGGCCAGTCGTCGGCTTCCGCCCCCTTGTAACTAGTACTGGGGTGTTCGTGGAAAACCCGAACACTCTTTATCCAAATGTTTGGTCCCTTAAGGAGGTGTCCGGTGCAGCGAACAAGGCAATTGGACTATGCGGCTTTATAACCTTCACTTAGCCATGGAAGTCTACAATTTTAAATTTCGGCGAAGCCCCTAGAATCTGGAAGACCGAATTGGGGCGCTATATACGCCTAAATCGGACGAAGCCAAATTATCGCCTAAAGCGAATTTTTTTAAGGATTTTAAGACCTCTCGAACAGCGACCAGCTCTCGCCACATCATGCCAGTCAATTTTCGGCTTTCTCTACTGAGGTGCTCGTCCGGAAGAACCGGGACACAATCGCAGTAGTTCTCCCTGCGCTACCTTAGTCGATATAACGGAACGTAAGGCACCAAAACAAGGGAGTCGGGCTATCCCAACTGTAGACCCAAGACATGATTCAGAGCTGATGCATATAATGCTATAAGTTCGGGGTGCCGCACTATTGAAAGTGTTCGGACTTGTCTTGCCGTATTATGGGGCGCCATAAGAAGCCCCTAGCAAACTCAACGTACCAAAGTGTACAGATGTAATATCAAATAGACATTTGTAAGAGAAAGTGCTCAAAGAATAATAAGCTGACGCTATATATGATCTCCCATTGATGAATAATACGTTTAAGCGCATATTTACAATGAATGCATTAAGCGGAGATAAATTGGATTATTTGAAATACCCTATCCAGGGGCAGGCTACGTACAGATAGATAAAGCAGGTATAACGATCGTAAATAGATTCCACCTGGGTATTTCCTTCTGTGCGCAAAGCCTGTTGCCTCCTTGGTTTTCTCTCCTATGTAAGTCCGACAATCCGGCTCTTCTGGAGTTGGCGCGAAGCACAAAGACACCGAACACAAAGACATGTGCAGGGAGAAAGGTTTCCCTGGACGCAGCATCGTTGTTGATGAAGAGGTGAGCCATTGATCCTTCTGTCAATGATACAGCGGAGCTCTCAACGAAAGCACCAATGTCGGTGTCAAAACCGGCAGATCTCGGGTAGGGGGGCCCAAGCTGTATGTCTGAGGACCGAAGGTAACTGTGAACAAAGGACACAGTGCTTACCCAGGTTCGGGCCCTCTTAATGGAGGTAAAACCCTACTCCTGCTTGATTATATTCGAGGGTATAGGGGTTACAAGAGTTGATCTACCACGAGATTGAGTTGGCTAACCCTAAGTTGGCTAGCCTAGCAATGTTGTGATCCTGCCTCCGATCTACTCTCCAATTTATATAGACACCGGAAGGGCTTAGGGTTGTACAAAAGTTGGTTTTACATAAAGGAATAACATATCCGGACACCTATACTTTCCATCCACGCATACGGGAGTCCCTACCGGACACGAGAGGTGATCTTCTGTCTTGTATTTCGATGGCCCATCAGTCCGACCCACATCCAATAGACCGGACGCTCGAGGACCCCCTAGTCCAGGACTCCCACAGTCCCCACATGGGCCCCCTCACTTACTTCTTCTTCCCACATCACTCCATCCATCAAGAAAAAAAATCACTATCACTCTCTCTCTCTCTCGTGTACTTGCTCCCAAAACCGTGGATTTTGATCTCTTTGCTCGAAGCTCCGTTTCCAAAACTGTTTCGGTGATTTGTTGCTTGGTATGTGACTCCTCCATGTGTCCAATTAGTTTTTGTTTTAGTGGTTTGTATTTAGAATAATTAGATACTCTTGGTGCTCCTCTAAATGAGCTTACATGTTGAATTCTTAGAGTTCTAGGTAGTTTGAATACTTGATATTGCCTCTATACATCCCTATGAGTAGTTGCTATCATTTTTGTGAAGTTTTGTTGACAAAAATTTTGTGGACTAAAATTTCAAAATTTTGTTCATAGAAAAAAATGAGTTTCTTTAGGAAGTTTACTTCCAGGAAGAACTGCAAGGGGGTTATTGGGGAGTCATCTGACAATGATCTCCATACCCCGAGGTTGGCGGAGCTATGACCGTGCGAGTGGCCGCATAATCCGTTCGTCGAAGGGGCTGGAATCCTCCAAGAGTTCACCCAATATGCTGCTAATGCCGGCCTCACCGACTTCATCACAACTGAATGCAAATAGTATCATCTCCTCACAAACTCCTTTGTGCAAAACTTTCATTTTCATTCTAGGAATAATCCCCCTAAGGTGCAGTTTGATTTATATGCTAAAACCCGCCACATACCACTTACTGAATTTTGTAACATATGCATGCTTCCTTCTGATGAGGATTTGGTAGAGCCTATGCCCTCAGAGTTTGAGGGTTTTCACTATACTCTGACAGTGGGAGATGAGAGATGAGTATCAAGCACCACCGCTGTTAGCTTGTAGTTTCCTGCCGTGCATTATTTTGTTATATTTATTGCAAAGTGCTTGCTAGCGAGAGAGAAGGTGGGTGCACTTAGCGCCCCAGACTTTGCTGTTTTGCGTCGCGCACTTTATGGCAACAACACTTATAACTTGGGAACTATTGTGGCATGTCGCCTTCACCTTAACATATCCAAGGGTAAAATACATGGGTGCATTTACGCTACTCACTTGGTGACTCACTTTAATGTACAGATACACCAGCATGATCATCCTCTGCCCAAACTTACTTAGATAGAGCAGCTATGGAGGACCACCATTTTATTGCTGCTAATTACCCTAATATTGATATGCCTTACAACTTAGTTTTCAGTGTGCATACTCGTGACATTATTCCCTTGCCTGCACCTGCTTTGTTTGATCATGTTGCCAGGGGCAGATACATGATTATGCTTGAGGACATTCTCGCTTACCAGAACAACCTAGCTACAGCACAGGAGGAGCCTTAGCAGTGGGACCCTATGGTGCCTGCTCCCAGCAATTCAACATTGGACCTCACGGCTTCTTCGAGTGGCCCTAGACCAAGTTAGGACAAAAGCCTAAGCTTGGGGGAGTATGTATTACCGCTGACATTACATTCATGTTCACACATTTTATTCCAGTTGTCGGTGTCCACACTTTTTCATTGTATCATCAATGTTTAATTTACTTTCCCGCTTTCTTCTTATGTGTTTGAAAAACTTTGAGAAAATCCAAAAATATGTTTCTTGCTTCTTTTTTATTTTTCGTCCTAGTTTAAATTGTTGTAGGACTAAAAAGAAAACCCAAAAAGATTTCCCTGTTCTTCTTTACTTGTTGGGAGCTTTCCTATGTAAATAGTTTTTCTCGTTTTTGCTTTTTCCTTTTTCATTTGCTTGTTTACAAAAAAACAAAAACTCCAAAAATATTTTAGTGTGTTTCTCTAAATTTCTTTTCTTTTTATTGAGTCACACCGAGGAGAAGACCACGATGAAAATGTTGAGTGGCTCTCATTTGCATTATTGATCTAATAAAGAGTCCATATTACCTTCTCTTCTCCTCTTGAATAAAATGTTTGCAGATTCCAGCTTAGTCCACGGCACTCTTGCACTATTATTATTTTCAAATCATTCGGTCGTGCAAGTGAAAGGCAATAATGACGATATTAGATGAACTTGTCGTGGCAGAGAGAAACGAGTATGAACTCGACTTGTTCTGTTTTTGTAAATATGTTTAACCTAGTATCCATGATTCAGCCTATTATGATCAAACATGTTTGCAATGACAATTAGAGATTATAGTTTCTCATGACATGCATAAGTATCTAGGAGTGAATAATGACTTATCTTGGATATCAACATTGCATTAAAATGATTGTGATGTAGTATGATGATATGGTATCCTCCTCTGAATGTTAGAGTGGCTTGACTTGGCACATGTCCATGCATATAGTTGAATCAAAATCAACATAGCCTCTATTATATTTATGTCCATGGTGTTCATATCCTACTCATGCTAATATCCAATGTTACTTATGCAAAATACATGTTCATGACCGTTGTTGCGCTCTAGATGGCCGCTTCTCAACCTATTTGCTAGCCTTCGTCTATACTAAGTGGGAACTCTGCTTGTACATCAAAACCTGAAACCCAAGTTATTACAGATGAGTCCACCGTACCTACCTATATGCGGTATTACCTTGTCGTCCTAAGTAAATTTGCATGTGCCATCTCTAAAAACTTCAAATAAATATCCTTTTTGTGTGCCAGGATCGTTCATGGAACGACAGGAGGTAGTCGGTATCTTCCATGCTAAGCGGGTTATTCTCGGATCGAGTGTTTATTCACTCGCCATCGCATGAGAAAATGGCGGTAATAGGGATGCCCAGTCCCAAACTACAAAAAGAAAATAGCTTACAAATAATCAAACAAAAACTCCCAATGGAGTCATAACCTTTACTTTTCCGCTTGGGAACCGCCACTAGCGTGTTTAGCATGGAAGATATTGATAACTGATGGTCGTGAAGTAAATGATAAGGGTGCATGTATCAAAATTTCATTTACCTCTGTTTTAAAAACTTGAGCTCTAGCACCTTTGCAAATCATTGCTTCCCTCTACGAAGGGACTATCTATTTACTTTTATGTTGTGTCATCACCTTCTCAAATAAGAGCCAGAACCTGAGAGCACTGCTATCATGTTGATGCATTGTGTGTACCTAATGTTGGGTGCATCATGACTGGATCTTTTCTACCATGAATTACAATATTTAGTCGCTGCTTGAACTTTGGGGGTGCTCTGCATTTATGTTTTGCGGTCTCGGAAAGGGTTAGCGAGATACCACTATTGTCATATTGTATCATGGTTGTTTTGACAACATGTTGCTGTTTGAGATGTTTTATTATTGCTCTCTAGTTGATTATGTCATTGATATGAGTTAATATAATTTTTAAGAGTTATTGTCAACATGGTTAGTTATAATCTTTGCTGAAAACCTGGGTGATGTTTAAGCTTATTTATGAAACAAGAGCAAAATAGTTCGTAAAAGTTTTTCTTTTTCACTTTCAGTTTATCAACTGAATTGCTTGAGGACAAGCAAAGTTTTAAGCTTGTGGGAGTTGATACGTCTCCGTCGTATCTACCTTTCCTAACGCTTTTGCTCTTGTTTTGGACTCTAATTTGCATGATTTGAACGAACCTAACCCCGGACTAACGCTGTTTTCAGCTGAACTACCATTGTGTTGTTTTTGTGCAGAAATAAAAGTTCTCGGAATGGAACGAAACTTTGCTAGGATTTTTATAGCAATAAAGAGAATTTCTGGAGCCAAGAGCCACCTGAGGGGGGCACCTAGGTGGGCACAACCCACCAGGGCGCACCTGCCCCCCCCCCCCCCAGGCGTGCCCCAGTGGGTTGTCCCCACCTAGTAGCCCCGATGACCCTGAAACCAACGCTATAAAATCACATTATTCCAGAAAAAATCAGGGAGAAATAATTATCATGTTTCACGAGATGGAGCCATCGCCGTCTCCTGTTCTTCATCGGGAGGCCAGATCTGGAGTTCATTTGGGGCTCCGGAGAGGGGGATCTTCAATCTTCGTCATCACCAACCCTTCTCCATCGTTGATTCCATGATGCTCCCCACCGGGAGTGAGTAATTCCTTCGCAGGCTCGCTGGTCGGTGAGGAGTTGGATGATATTCATCATGTAATCGAGTTAGTTTTGTTAGGGCCTGATCCCTAGTATCCAGTATGTTCTGAGATTGATGTTGCTATGACTTTGCCATGCTTAATGCTTGTCACTTTGGACCCGGATGCCATGATTTCATATCTGAACCGTTTATGTTATCACCATTATATCCGTGTTCTAGATCCAATCTTGCAAGTTATAGTCACCTACTACGTGTTATGATCCGGCAACCCCGGAGTGACAACAGTCAGGACCACTCCTGGTGATGACCGTAATTTGAGAAGTTCATGTATTCACTGTGTGCTAATGCTTTGTTCCGGTTCTCTATTAAAAGGATGCCTTAATATCCCTTAGTTTCCAATAGGACCCTGCTGCCACGGGAGGGTAGGACAAAAGATGCCATGCAAGTTCTTTCCATAAACACGTATGACAATTTACGAAATAGATGCCTACATTATATTTATGAACTGGAGCTAGTGTCGTATTGCCCTAGGTTATAACTATCTCATGATGAATATCATCCAACGAGTCATCGATCCAATGCCTATGAATTTATCTTATATTGTTCTTGCTAAGTTACTATTTGCTACTGCTATCGTTATGCTACAAAATCACTATTATCACGGTTACCGTTACTATTGTTGTTGCTACCATTATCAAAACTATCATACTACTTTGCTACTAATCACTTTGCTGCAGATAAAATTCAACCTCTCACAAATGCTTCGCTCTCAGGTGGATTTTGAGAGTCTGACAGTTCCTTTCACACCAAGGGAGATTGATGACGTGATTAAAGAGATGCCACCTGATCGTGCACCAGGTTCGGATGGGTTCAATGGTGCATTAATGAAAGCATGTTGGCCAATCATTAAACATGACTTCTACCGTCTGTGCGATGACTTTCACAAAGGCAACTTCAACCTTGAAAGCCTCAACTACGGATTTATCACTTTGATCCCCAAGAAACGTGCTCCTAAGATGGTCAATGATTTTAGACCTATTACATTGCTCAACTGTTGTCTCAAGTTAATCACCAAACTATTGGCTAATCGGCTTCAAAAGATCATCTTAAAGATTGTGCATCGTAACCAGTATGGTTTTCTTAAAGGGCGTTCTATCAATGATTGCCTTGCATGGGCTTTCGAATACATTCACCAATGCCAAGCCTCTAAGCGACCGATCATCCTTCTCAAACTGGATTTCGCTAAGGCTTTTGACATAGTGCAACACTCAGCCATCATCAAGATCATGCGGAGTATGGGGTTTAACGAGAAATGGATTGATTGGTTCACATGCATCTCTTCTTCTGGAAAATCTTCTGTCCTGCTCAACGGCGTCCCTGGTAAAAACTTCTGGTGCAAATGTGGGGTGAGACAAGGTGACCCCCTGTCCCCATTAATCTTTGTCCTTGCTGCAGATTTGCTACAAACTGCTATCAATGAGGCTCTCAATAACAACTTACTACAACTTCCTATACCTGCCTCTCGAGATAAAAACTTCCCGGTCATGCAGTATGCCAACGACACGATCATTGTGATGCTGGCTTGTCGGGAACAAGCTACTCGCATGAAAAAATCCTTGAAGACTACGCTAATTCGGTGGGTCTGCACATCAACTTCAATAAGTCCAAATTGATCCCGATCAACACTCCTGAGGATACATATAGCAAAATTGCAACCATCTTTGGCTGTGCATGCGCTCAAATGTCGTTCACATACCTTGGGTTACCGCTTGGCACCACTAAACCGATTGTCTGTGATCTTACTCCCTAGATTTGCAAAGCTGAAGGCAGCATCACAGCGGCCATGTCGTTGATGTCGTACGCAGGCAAGTTGGCACTTATGAACTCCTTGGTCACATCCCTACCTATTTACCCGATGGGCACCCTTAGACTTCCACCCAAAATAATTGAGCAATTTGATAAAATCATACGCCACGGGTTATGGATCAAGAAAACTGATGAGGAAGAGAAATGCAACTCCCTCGCTGCCTGCGACATGATTTGCAGACCAAAAAAGAATGGTGTCCTTGGGGTGCTCAACCTAAAAGTTCAGAATGATGCGATGCTTATTAAGCTGCTCCACAAATTCTTCAACAAACTTGATGTCCCTTGGGTGCACCTGCTATGGGACTCCTACTACTCCACCACTGTCCCCCATGCAGCAGCACCCTGTGGTTCCTTCTGGTGGCGGGAACTCATCAAACTTATGCCAGTTTACAGGGGGGTCGCGAAGGTTAATGTTGGTTCTGGTACTTCAGCCCTTTTCTGGAAAGATGACTGGGGTGAGGGCATTATTGCTGATATTTACCCACGAGCTTTCTCATATACCACCCTAGAAGATGCCTCGATCAACCAGTTCCTCGCCATTACCAATGTGGATCAAGGTTTTCACTTGCCCCTCTCGATCCAGGCACACGATGAACTGAGGGCGCAACAGCAGCATGTGAGACCCCTTGAGTTGACAGACACAAAAGACACCTGGACTTGCATATGGGGAGCAGCTGAATTCAAGACCTCTGCGTACTATGCTTTCTTCTTCAGAGAGGTGATTATGCATGAAGCTTTCAAATGGCTATGGAAGGCTCGGAGTATTCCCAAGCTCAAAGTCTTTGGATGGTTCCTGCTGTCTGATCATCTAAACACAAGGAACATGCTCAAGAGGCGGCATTATAATATTGGCAACAACTATGATTGCTTGCTTTGTGAACAACACATTGAAGAAACTTTGGAACACCTCTTCTTCAGATGCACATTCAGTGTGACATGCTGGAACGAGCTTAATATTTCATGGCCTGCTCTTGGAAACAGACTGGACCTGATGTTGCACCTCAAAACCTTGCATCAGAGAGCCATGATTATGGACATCTTCTTAGTGGCTGCTTGGAGCCTTTGGAAAGAAAGAAACAATAACTATTTTTGTCAAGTAGCACCATCAGTTTCATCCTGGAGGATTAGATTCAAGAAGGACTTTGCTGATATTAGACATAGAGTCCCTGATCACAAAAAACAGGTAGTTACTTCCGGGTTGACTCAATACCATAATTCACTAGCATTACTTACCCCCCTGCATGGGGGTGCTTGCTGGCCTTTGTGCATATGTAAGATGTAACACATTGTACCATATTTTACCCATGGTAATATACTAAGCAGTAGGAGCCTTTCCTACTGTCGAACCCCTGAAAAAAAATTGTTGCTGATAATTAATCTCCAGGTGTGGTTGAATTGACAACTCAGCTGCTAATACCTTCAAATATTCTTTGGCTCTCCTTGTGTCAAATCTATAAATTTGGGTTGAATAATCTACCCTCGAAAACTGTTGCAACCCCCTATACTTGTGGGCTATCAGGTTCCTGATCACATATCCGGAATTGCCAATTACCTTGGGAAGATTGAAGAAAGTACATATGCGGTTCATTTTTTACCAGATCAAGGCAAAGCAGGTTGGAAGGGCAAACTGATGAACACTACTGGCATAAGAGCCATTGTCCGATTAGTGCTCTCCGACATACCCATCTTCATGATGATGGCCATTCAGGCAACACCTGGTATTCTAAAGGACATTGATAAGAGATCTACAGAAAATTTCTATGGACTCGGGAGGAAAGTGCAAAGTAAACTGGCGTTCGGTATGCTTGCCACTTGATCTTGAAGGGATCGATATACATGATATCGAGAAATTTGCTAGAGCACTTCTCCTTCGTTGGCTATGGATGTCCTGGACAGAGCCAAATAGGCCATGGGTTGGATCTTCTCCCCCCTGCGATGAGCGAGGTCGTGACCTCTCTGTCGCTACCACCATGGTGACGATCATCGATGGGGAAACGACCAAGTTATGGGGATCCACCTGGTTGGGAACTACACTGATGCGCTCTGTTGCACCATCATTGTTCTTCTCTCCAGGTTCAAGACAGGATTAGTCAAGGATGCACTGCATGACAACAAATGGATCTAGGGCATCAAACGACCACCCCTTTCTGACGCAAACATCACAGAATTCCGCCGCCTTTGGAACCTAATCAGAGGAGCCAATGTCATCCTCCACCCTAAAGTTCTAGATAGTATTATCCGAAAAACGTCGACCTCAGGTTGCTATTCTGCTGTTGTTGCCTATAGGCTCCAATTTGCTGGTAGGATAGACTCAAATTTCAACAATATGTCTTGGTGCGTCTGGGCACCACCCCAATGCAAATTCTTCGTCTGGCTTCTCATGTTGGATAGATTGTGTTGTGCTGACAGACTACAACATCGAGGGTGGCCAAATCACTACTTTTGCCCACTGCGTATACGCAACTTCGAGACCTCAATGCATCTTTTATGACAATGCCCTAAAGCCCGGAGAATTTGTCGTATGGTCTCTGCCTAGTCTGGCTGCACTGCGTTTGATCATGTGGCATGGCCTGATGAGGAAAGCTCGGCGGAATACTGGCTTGCGATCGTCTCGGCTGCTCCTGGCGAGCACAAGAAAGGGATAAAAGATATGTTGATCCTTATCTTGTGGGAAATATGGTTGGAGAGAAACAACTGTGTTCAACAAAAAGATTGCAATCCCGGCTGTCACAGTACAAGCCATGAGACGAGCAATTGACTTGTGGAGACTGTCAGTAGTGAAATGTATGCCGCCCCCTTCGGGGACCCCCTCCCCCCTTGAGAGATCGATCCTTACTTGATCCCCACTCTTTTTTCATTTTTCTCTGATCTTTCATCCTTGTAGCCACTTCAGTGGCCATTGCTACCTGGCTATGGCTATGATAATGCATAGCCAGCAATCGTTGGTTTCCTTAAAAAGATCTTAACGAGCCAACACCGATACAACTTGCGAACCAACCTGTGGTTGGATGGTTAGAGGTACAATGGTATCCTCAGCCCATCAAGGTTCAAATCCTGGTGTTCGCACTATTCCTGATTTTATTTCAGGATTTACGGTGATGCGCTTTTAGTTGGAGGAGACGTTCCCGCCGATGATGAGGCGCCTACTGTGACTTTGTAAATCTCACGATGATATGTCGGCTCAGTATATTGAAGGTGCTCATAGGGTGAATGTATGCACGTTTGAAGCGCTTTGCGTCTGTACTGTGTTTAAGAAAAACACCTAAGCCAACTCAACGACCATCATAACATATACTACTCCAGAAAACAGATAAATCTTGTGTCCGGTATGCCCTATTCACTCATATAGGTTTTGACCGATCCTTCTGCCATGTCCCCGCAGAAAATTAGTAAATTAGTTTACCGTTCTCTTAACGAACTTTTCCGTTCCCTTTGCCATTTCTGCGGAGGAGATCATAACGTGTCACCATCAACAGAGAAGCAGAGCATAGGGAATCAGAACAGAGCCGGGGGGAGAGAGGCAGGGCACGCACGCACCTTCGCGGCGCACAACAGCAGAATATACTACTCCTACTAGCGCAGAGAACGGGCAGGCAGGCAGGCAGAGAGTCAACGGCCCAAGGAGGCGAGGAACGGTCGCTGCTCTGCTCCTGGATTCTTGCTAACAGAACCGGTAAACTACAATAAACAGCCCTCCCCTGCTTCGCCTCCCCGTCACCGTCACCCTCACCCATCCGTTGCGCATTTCCAATCCCCCTCGCAATCACATTCCCGAATTAACGGCCCCTCCTCCCACCCCCCTACGCGCTTCCCGTCGCGCCTCCCCCCTAAAAATAGGCAGATCTCGCGCCGGGGGGCGACGCGCCGGCCTCCTCCTCCTCCTCCCCGCTTCATCCACCGCAGCTCCTCTCCTCGCCGCCGGTTGATCCGACGACGCCGATCAATCCAGCCGGCATTCATCTTCACCTTCTCCTCCGCGGTTAACTCGATCTGCGCCGCGCAAGTCTCGTTCCGCTTTTGTTTGATTGCGATCTATCCTCTCCCCGTCCCCGTGGCGTCGTTTTCGTCTCACCCCTGCCCGCCCACCCGCACCCGCGCGGTTGATTCTTTGTTGTTTGTTCCCATCTGAGAGCGGGCGAGCTTGCGTCCATCGGCGGGAGGTGGGTGGATAGATAGATACAGAGGCGGCCGAGGATCGCCATTACGGTCCAAGCCGATTGGGCGTCACGCGCCCGGCTTTAAATCCTGCCCCCCGCTATCCATCCCATCCCATGGGCGGACACAGGGTCGATCCAGGCCACCTCCTCCTCCTCTCGGGGCTCCGGGCGTAGACGCATTCTTCGCTGCGATCCAGCGGAAAGGGGGGGAGATCGATCGGTCCACCGATCGATCCGTCGGCCGGGAAGATGAACTCCCTCACGGCCACCGGCAGCAGCAGCGGCGCCGGCAGCAGCGGCGGGGGCGGCGGCGGCGAGATGAGGGCGGCCGACGGCGAGGGGTACCTGCGGGCCGACGGATTCGACCTCGTCAACCTCGACATGCAGCTGGAGAAGACGCGCTCCAGGGTCTGGCTGGATCAGCAGCGGGGCGCCTCGCCCGCGCAGCCCGGGGAGCTCCTCGAGTGGGAGATCGACCTCGCCAAGCTCGACATCCAGAACCAGGTCGCCAGCGGCACCTTCGGCGTCGTCTACCGCGGCACCTACGACGGCAACGACGTGGCAGGTGAAAAATCAAACACGCTCCCCTCGATCGCCTCTATTATGTAATCATGTATCTGTTCTACTACTCTGTTTCGCCTGATTGCCATCTGATCCATAAGATTTGGCATCCGGGTTGTGCTTGGTTTGCAGCCCCTGCTCCACAAGCCTTCTCGCCCTCAAAAAATAGAACAGAAAAAGTAAATTCCCGAGCTAATGATTGTTTATTGTGGTCAAATCATTGATTTGCCCATTTCACGTTGCCTATCTCTTCCCAGCCAATTGAGGCAACTAGTTCATGGTAAAAGTTATCAAACCTTGGCAAGTATTGACATTGCAAATCTTGACTTGCCCATATCCAAAAAAGAAAAAGAAACATTGGGGCTGAAACCAATACACACTTAATACTCCCATGTTCTCAACAATACTGGGGCCGCACTCACAATTGATTATTATGAAATTGTAAGGATGTTTTTATGATAAATCTAGTGATACGCTTGTCCAAATAAGGTTGCATAGGTCAATGTTTGAAATTAAGGAAGTTCTATTGAACGTGTTTTAAGACGTACGGAATGTAGTGTTAGATAGGTTAACATTTTGAGTTGGTGTGGCAGCAATTGGTAGAAGAGAGATTGATGGCTTCTCGTGGTAATTCCTTGCGGTACCTTGTTATCGCTATTGGTGGAGGGGGGCGCAGACGGTGACAGGGGAAGCATGTCGGCATACTAGGAACATGGTTGGGTGCCAATTTTGTCGAAGTGAAGGTAGCAGCCTTTCTGTACGTAGGGGGCGGAGAAGGTGACGGGGAAGCATGTCAGTATACTGGGAACAAGATTGGGTGCCAGTTTTGTCATTGTGAAGGTAGTAGCCATTGTGGAGGGGGCGGACAAGGTGACGGGCATGTCGGTAGTAGGAACATGGTTGGGTGCCAGTTTTGTCGTTGTGAAGGTAGTAGCCTTTGTGGAGGGGGC
>NC_041389.1:584548861-584602549 GCF_002162155.2 Triticum dicoccoides
GGTGTTAGCTGTTGTGGAGGGGGTGGAGAAGGTGACGGGGGAAGCATGTCGATATACTAGGAACTTAGTTGGGTGCCAATTTTGTCGTTGTGAAGGTGTTAGCTGTTGTGGAGGGGGGCGGAGAAGGTGACGGGGGAAGCATGTCGATATACTAGGAACTTGGTTGAGTGCCAATTTTGTCGTTGTGATTCCGAATGATGATGACGTGTGAGGGGAGATTTTTCGGGGACGTTTTTGGTGCCTACAATGTGGCGGGATATGTGGGCTTTTTTACCGGTGGTGCTAGATTTTGCAATCTATCAGCTTTTGTTTATATTTTGATGATACTTTCTTCAGTCCAATTATTGTTATTGATGAGTTAATTTTTTTTCTTTTATCCATTATTACTCGACTTGCTAGTGAGAAAGCTAGCCGGAGAAATTGGAAAATGTACATTAGAAGGCATATTCTGAGTATAAGAACCTAGTTCCATTTGTGTTTTCACAAGTCTGCTACTCTGCTTATAGGGCCGCCAGTCGGTTTATGTCCTTTTCACCCTGTACCCGTAGTATGTCTCGAGTGTGATCATACACGGCGGCTTTTGAGAATGCACAGGCTCGCTTTCTACCCTTTCCCTTCCCCTGCTGCTGTAAGAACTCGTTCTTCAATTCAGAAGTTGATGAGAAGGGGGGTGGGGGGGGGAGGCTAGCCCCGTTAAGAGAAAAAAAACTGATTTAGCTCCTTGTTGATTCACATAAAAGACTATGGAAGTAAGAAAAACGTAGCATTGAAATGTCACTTCTCAAATCATATGATTTTTTGTTACACCATAAATGAAAGAAAAATACAAATCAAGCTGTTCCTGTGGCTAGGGAACTAACCGAAATACTCCTAAAGCGATTTCATGTTTGACCTGTGGCATGTCTTTCCCTGTTTCTCAATCCTAACACTTAGAAGACTAATAGAATTCTAAACTTGATTCAGCCATGGCTCCCCACGCCAACTAGCTAGCTTAAATATTTCCAGTATCTATCAAGATGAAAATGTTTATGGACATTAGACTCGTAAAACTACATGTTTTGTTATTCATGATCATAGTAGCGACAGGAGCAGTTTTCGTTTACCTGGAATGCATTTTGTGTATGATGCAGTGAAGGTACTGGACTGGGGGCAGGAAGGTCAGGAGAGCTCGTCGAAGCACCGGGAGGCCTTTGAGAAGGAGGTGGCTGTGTGGCAGAAGCTCGATCACCCCAATGTCACAAAGGTACCTGATTTGTACACACATTAGCTGCTAGTACCTGATCAATTTGAAGCGAGTGCTCGGTGAAATTAACAATGAACTGTGTCATGTCTATTTGTGTGTAGTTCGTGGGGGCGTCGATGGGGACGTCCCAGCTGAAGATCCCGGCGTCGAAGAAGGGCGGCAGCAGCCACGGGCCAGGCCAGCGCTGTGTGGTGGTGGTGGAGTACCAGCATGGCGGCACCCTGAAGACGCTGCTGTTCCAGCACCGGGACAAGAAGCTGCCTTACAAGAAGGTGGTCCAGCTGGCGCTGGACATGGCGAGAGGGCTGAGCTACCTGCACTCGCAGAAGATCGTGCACCGGGACGTAAAGGCGGAGAACATGCTGCTGGACAGGAAGAAGTCGGTGAAGATCGCGGACTTTGGGGTGGCCCGTGTGGAGGCGCAGGACGACGACAACATGACGGGGCAGACGGGCACGCTGGGGTACATGGCCCCCGAGGTGCTGGAGGGGCGGCCGTACGACCACAAGTGCGACGTGTACAGCTTCGGCGTCCTGCTGTGGGAGACGTACTGCTGCGCCTTGGCGTACCCGAACTACAGCATCGCCGACATCTCGTACCACGTGGTGAAGCTGGGCATCCGGCCCGACATCCCGCGGTGCTGCCCCAAGCCGCTGTCGGAGATCATGACCCGGTGCTGGGACGGCAACCCGGACCACCGGCCGGAGATGGCCGAGGTGGTGGCGATGCTGGAGAGGATCGACACCACCAAGGGCAAGAGCATGACGCCCGCCGTCCCCGACCACACCTCGCAGGGCTGCAGCTGCTTCGGCTTCTCCAAGTAGTAGTCGTCGTCGTCGTTGTGTGATGCGGCTCGTGCTTCTGCTGTTTTTTGTTTCCCTTTCGTTGGTGCGGTCGTGCGGATCGGTGAACGCTTTGGTTGGTCGTCGCGGCGTCTCTGGTGGAAGAAGAATTGTGTAGGTTGCCTACTGCCGCTACTCGCTTGTGGTCGTGGGTGAGATGATGGTTTATTTTGCTTTGCATAAACACTGTGGTCGTCTTGTCTACACCGGTTTGATGTTTTTTGGTTTGGTTCAAAAACTTGTCGTACCGCTTCCCATCCTCTGAAACATCTTAGGCCCCGCTTGGATTGTCGGTTTGCACCCAAAATACATTTGTAAACAATACAGGCCGGAAATACAGACCTCTGGCCGTCGTTTCGATTCTGGGAGGAAATGACACCACGGCCGGTATTATACACCTGTAGATTTAATCCGGTTGTATAAATTTACGCCTAATCCAAGCGGAGCCTTATATTATGGAATGGAGGGAGTAACATAAAAACCTAGCCACTTCACAAATCTGCAATGGTGAGTGGCGACCGAGGGCATCTCACATTTGCCATGAGTTGGTTCCCAGCATGACAATGTGCTTTATTTCTGCTCTCACTTCGGTGTTTTGGTGCTGTTCTTCACTTGTTCATCCACATTCTCATGCGCTATTACAACACGACACCAATGCGAGTTTGTTTGGTGATACTAGACTGAGACTCGAAATCAAAGGCGGAAGAGTTAGTTTACAGCGAAACTGATGTGCATTTTCGACTCTGGCCACTGGATCAGGCACACGGACACGGACAGCAGTGGAACATTTTCTTTTCAGAAACCAAAGTCGGAAGAGTTGCCATACACAAGATCAGGCATACGGTACAATTGCCTCCCCCTGCAGTGCTGATCACATCGGGTAGTAGGGGAAGCGACAGCAGTGAGCTCGCAGAAGATACATAGAACGTGTGGGGTAGATTGCACGGGAGGAGGAACCCCACAATTTCAAGATCACAAATCCATGGCATTCAAGCTACATAACAATGTTGAAAAGAAGGAGAAAAGAATGAATCAAATAAGGAGAATGCTATTTTTCTGCCGACTGTCAGTTAGCGATAAGCATGTACGATCGCTTCCGCCTGTTTTTTTTTTCCTTCGATCTTTCTTTACGATCGCTCCCGCTCCCGCCCGCTGTCAATCCACAATTCCCGCATGTCTCGCTCGTCTCCGCTCGAGCCTTTTCCAGCGGTATTAGGAACCTAGCAGCAACCACCTAAGCAAACTCTATGTTGTGATTTGATTCTTGTTACGTACTTTTCATACCTTTATGTTGAGGTAGACTTTTCTACTCACAGATCTGATCGAGTGTTATTCTGCTGTCGTTTTCGGTTTTTCTTACAAACTTTTTACCAAAAAATATACAAAACATACGTTTTTATCAAAAATAAATTAGAGATGTGAGTTGAGCTCACGATTTAACATATAAGACTAGACTCTTGTACTCTTTGTACATAGATATGAGCTGAGTTCATGGTCTTAACATGATAATTTATTCACCGCAACCTTGATAACTTACGTACAAATATTGTAGAAACCTCGATCAGGTGAAAAACCATTTTTGAAACACATCCCGATAACTCGTGTGAAAATAGCATGATAATATAAGTACCGTATTACATGATAATTTTGGTCCAGTGGGGGAGTGTTGTTTGACGATAATTTATGTGTAAATAGCATGGTAACTCATGCATAACAAACTTGATCACTTATATATAAAAATCATGATAACTTTTGTACAAACATCCTTATAGCATGCTAGTGGTCCGGCCCATGAAAATGACTTGTTTTTGGCGAGGTATGGATCTCATAACTTGATGAACAAATATTATGTTAACTTTGACCCAGAAAAAAGTTGCTTAAATATACTCCGGCATCTTCAGTGGTACGTGATACTCACGGTATTTTTGACCCGGCAGAAAATAGTGGTTAAATACACAACTTGATGACTTCAATATAAATAGCATGGATATATGCGCACCATAGACCAGATAACTTAGGGGCACAGACAATGTGATAACTTTGACCTGGGATTTTTCTTTCTTAAAATCATATCTTCAATTACTTATGTGTAAAATAATATGGTAATATACGCACTGCTTACCTGATAACTTAGGTCCAAACACCACGGTAATTTTTATCCGGGAAAGAAAATGTTGAAGACACATCCGCAATAACTTCTGTATAAATAGCATGATAATATACGACAACAAACCTGATAACTTAGGTACAAATACCCTAATAACTTTAATACGAGGAAAAAAGGTTGTTTAAAATGTAACTCCGGTAACTTTTGTGTGCCCACACCTCTGATAACTTATGTACAAAACACCATAGTAACTTTTTACTTGGGCGAAAATATTTGTTGTGCATGAGTTATCATGGTGTTTGTGCGTGAGTTATCATGTTCGTGCGTATACATTATCATGCTCTTTACAAAAAAGTTACCGGGGTATGTTACAACAATTTTTTTTCTTTGAGCAAAAAGTTAAGCAGTGTTTGTGAGTGAGTTAACAGGTTTGTGGCTTATATATTACCATGCTCTTTATAAAGAAATTATTGGGATTTGTTACAACAACAAAAATTCATGTCGTCAGAAAATTTACCAGTGTGTTGTGCGTGAGTTATCAGATTCATGGCGTAATAAATTATCATGCTCTTTTTTCAGATAAGTTATCGGGGTATGTTACAACAACACTTTTTCTTCACAGTTACCACAGAGATTTGTTAGTGAGTTATCAGGTTCGTGGCGTATAATTACCATGCTCTTTTACAGATAAGTTATCGAGGTGTATTATTACAACATTTTACCTAGGGTCAAAAGGTTACAGCTGCGCGCAAGTTATCAGGTCTGTGATGCATGGATTGCCATGTACAAAAGGAAAGGAAATTTGGTAAATAAAAAAGAAAGAAAGAAAAACAGCTTGTTTTTCTGGTCGCGTATGTAGAAGTACAAATATTTATTGGCATTCTATGTAATCACAACTTGAAACTAGACCAGATGGATATGACAAGCGGTCTTGAATCAAGAGGTAGTGAGTTCAACTCCCACCTCCATGTTTTTTCTAGGAAATAAAATGAAGCGGGAGAAGCGACGGGATTTCGGATCTGTTTAGCACAGTCCGGTATAAATATTACCCAACCTAAATTATAGCCAGAATTTAAGTTAGTTCAGTTGGTTGTGAACAGTTATGGTGAACCGTAGGTAGTGGGTTCGAGTCCCACTTTGTACATTTTTTTACCACGCCAGAAAAAAAAAACGGGAGAAGGAAGGGGAACGAAGCGGGAAGCGGGAGAAGCGATCGTGCGGATCTGTCGCTAACACTGGTGGTTAGCACAGTCCATCAAATAAACAACAGGGAAATCAGGAATAGGCACGCACGATCACAACGTTTCTTATCACTGCTCACCAATTTCTCAAGGCCTACAAGAAAAAAGGCCATGCGAAGTGAAGCCAGTTTAGAAACAGTTGTGGCCTGCGTATGCACCAGAAACTAGAGCAGCAACCACTAACCCAAATTCATCATGTAGGCTTGTTCGGTTTAGAGGGAAAAAATACCCCAAACCCCCTTCAGTTCCCTTGGGAGGGGTTTAACCGAACAAGGCCGTAGGATGATTACTTCCAGCACTATAGTCAAGTTACAATGTTACATCCTGCTACGGATGCTACTTCATACTACTACTTACAATCTGATGCTACACACATCCCACATGCAACCAATTTCTAGCAAGCAGTAGGTATTAATTCTGCAAGCAAATGGAACTTTCTGTAACAAACAATCAACAAAAGACAGGCTGCTTTGTTTGTACGCATGCAAAAGAAGGCACTCCAAATCAAGAGATAAGCACTGAGCTGAGATGCTTTCCACTGTATACCAGTATTCCTGCAGGTTACCAGCAGTAAGCTCACGGGGCAAATAGCCCATTAATATGGGTACTGCCAATGGCAAGATATGACTAGTAGTTTTGATAAGGATGTCAGAGATAAGTACATAACTACTCTTAATATGATACATCACAAATTCCGAGTAGCTGATATGATTTCATTAACATTCAGATCAACCAATTGTAACACCCCAATTGGGTCTAACTTGATTCACACCCCAATTGGGTCTAACTTGATTCACACCCCAATTGGGTCTAACTTGATTCAATCTATGACCAGGAACAACAGAACGATGTAAACTAACACCCACGGTGCACAACAGGTCGGATCAAAATCATATAACCATCTCAAACTAATCAAGAATAGCACAAACAGGATGTCAAATATAACTACTCTTGAAACAATTCATCAGAAACTCAGAGTAGCAGATTTTTGTTCCATTAATATTCAGATCGACTACGCAAAAGTAGCACCACGGGAACATCATCTTACAACCACCGACGACTACACACGAACCATCATCCGTCCAACGATTTCCATCAAGCACTACTAATACTACTATATATATCTAGATAGGCAGGCAGATCCAGCAGGGGATCAACAGCGGTCACCATAAGGGGGGGCGGGCGAACCTAGGAGGAGGTGAACTTGGTGACGGCTTTGGTGCCCTCGGAGACGGCGTGCTTGGCGAGCTCCCCGGGGAGGACGAGGCGGACGGAGGTCTGGATCTCGCGGGAGGTGATGGTGGGCTTCTTGTTGTAGCGCGCGAGTTTGGCGGCCTCGCCGGCGAGCTTCTCGAAGATGTCGTTGATGAAGGAGTTCATGATGGACATGGCCTTGGAGGAGATGCCGATGTCGGGGTGCACCTGCTTGAGCACCTTGAAGATGTAGATCTTGTACGTCTCCACGCTCTTCTTGCTCTTCTTCTTGGCCTTCTTGTCGCCGTCCTTGGCGGAGGTCTTGCCCGCCGCGGGAAGACGCTTCTCGGCCTTGGGCTTCTTCCCGGCGGGCGCCTTCTCGGCCTTCTCCGCCGCGGGCTCCTCCTCCACGGGCTTCTTCGCCGCCGGCTTCTTCTCCGCCTTCGGCGCCATGGGGTGCGGGTAGGTGGGGATTGGGTTGAGTGCGGGAGGAGATTGGGGAATTTGGGCTGCGGTGGGGAGAGGGGGAGGAGGGGGCGGTGGATTTATAGGTGGGAGGCGGTGGGCGCTGATTGGCGGAGGGGCTGGTGCCGCGGATCGTTGACGTGGAGCGGTGTGAGGCGGTTCGCGCCGCTTTGGATGGACGGGCGGGGCGCGGATCGGTGGGCATGGCGGGATTTATGGGCGGGATCGGAAAAGGAAAATGGATTGTTGGCGGGACGATCGGAAAAGAAACATTCTCACGATAAAATGGACGGGCAAGTGTTCTGAGCGCGACTCATGTGCCGCGGTCCGCAGTGTCTTTTTCTTTTTTTTTGTCTTCCACGACTGCCTTTCAGCGTTTCACAAAGAAATGTTGTCAATCATTCTTTTCTTTTTTTTGCGGAAAAAACTTCCAATCTATTCATCTTCAATCATGGTAGTACAACGAATACTGAAAATAATAAAAAATTACATCCAGATCCGTAGACCACCTAGCGACGACTACAAGCACTGAAGCGAGCCGAAGGCGCGCCGCTGTCATCGCCCCTCCCTCGCCGGAGCCGGGCAAACGTTGTTGTAGTAGACAGTCGGGAAGTCGTCGTGCTAAGGCTCCATAGAACCAACACACCAGAACAGTAACCGCCGCAGATGAAGAGTGTAGATCAAAAGGATCCAACCTGAGGACACACAAACGAACACAAACGACGAACAGATCCGAGCAAATCCACCAAAGACAGATCCGCCGGAGACACACCTCCACACGCCCACCGATGATGCTAAACGCATCACCGGAACGGGGCTAGGCAGGGAGACCTTTATTCCATCTTCAGGGAGGCGCCGCCGTCTCGCCTTCCTGAGCAGGATACAAACCTTAACAAAGCTTGAAAAAAGATCTAAAAACGGAGCCCTCCCACCGGCAAAGGCTGAGATCCACTTCGTCTCCATGGCCCTAAGGCCACCGGAGACGGACGGACCGGCGCCGGCGCCGGCGGGAGGCAGAGAACCTTAGGTTTTTGGAGGTGGCGGCTGACTAGTACTGCAGCGGCCGGGCGGTCGGGCTTACGTCTTCTTGAACACTTCCATAAATCATTCTTTGGCATCAATAAATTGTTAGAGGAACTCCAACGCGACGATCCAAACAAAACACGATTTATCCGTTTTTCGTCCGTTTGAATCGGTCGACAAACGTGCGCATCTTCTTTTCGTTTTAGGTTGGCAGGTGCGCCCAACGGGAAGCGTACCCGTTTTGCCCTGGTGGCCGAAATAAATTTAGAAAAATATAATTAAACATGAAGTGGCCAGTCAACACCGGTCAAAGACGTCTTAAACATTAATTAAACATTAAAAACCCGGCACGCTGCCCTAGTCGCCCCTCTTGCCCTTGTCGTCTTTATCGCCGCCAGTGAGGTCGATGAAGACAGGAAGCGGCTCAGCCTAGCCGAACGCGGCTTGATAGGCTGCCAGGGATGCCTCCTCCGGCGTCTGTCGTGGCGGTGGCAATGCGGCGAGGCGTGTGCGCTCCTCCTCCTTCTCGTGCTCCCTCTGCATCGTCGCTTGCCGTCGGCGCGCTCCTTCGCCAGCCTGCGTTGCCTCCTCCTGCGCCAGCGTCGCGCCGAGCCAGGCGGGGGGAGGAGGGCTGACCCACTCCCGCGGCTGGCCGGTCCAGACGTACCGGTCGGTCGGCTGGGGCGTAGGTGTCGTGGGGGTGAGCGGCGGCGGCACCACGCGATCGCCCGCTATAGAGAGGGCGATGGCCTCCGCTAGCCTCGCCTGGTAGTCCGCCTCCTTCGCCTCCGCCTTGAGCCGTTCCTCCTCAATGGCGGTCTCCAAGGCCGCCGCGGGCGCCGCCTAGTAGGCAGCCTCCTCTGCCTGCTCCTCCGGCTTGGCGACTAGGGTTGGCGTGGTGGTGTTGCACGTCGTTGCTCCTCGTGCTCGAGGCAAACCAGGCCTCCCAATGGGGAGAGTTGGTTTACTTACCATATCATGTATCTCTTCCTTTTCGGGGTTTTGGAGTGTTCTCGAAGGTCTATTTTATGTATCCCTCTGGTGTCATGGTTTGAACAATGTTAGTTTCAACATTAATAGGTGTACCTCAAATATAGTGCTTAATTCTTTGTCCATTGACCACCTTCGGATTAGTGCCTTCGGCATTGTTGATCTTAATAGCTCCAGAACGATAAACTTATTCAATGACATACGGACCTTCCCACTTGGAGAGGAGTTTTCCTGCAAAAAATCTAAAACGAGAATTGTACAATAGAACATACTCCCACACTTTGAATTCTCGCTTTGGATTCATTTGTCATGCCCGATCATCACGTGGTGTCTCAGCACCTGTTATATTTGAACGTAGAGCCTATCACACCCGATCATCACGTGGTGTCTCAGCACGAAGAACTTTCACAACGGTGCATACTCAGGGAGAACACTTCTTGAATACTTAGTGAGAGATCATCTTAAAATGCTACCGTCAATCAAAGCAAGATAAGATGCATAAAGGCTAAACATCACATGCAATCAATATAAGTGATATGATATGGCCATCATCATCTTGTGCTTGTGATCTCCATCTTCGAAGCACCGTCGTGATCACCATCGTCACCGGCGCGACACCTTGATCTCCATCGTAGCATCGTTGTCGTTATGCCATCCATTTCTTCTACGACTATCGCTACCGCTTAGTGATAAAGTAAAACAATTACAGGGCATTTGTATTTCATACAATAAAGCGACAACCATATGGCTCCTGCCAGTTGCCGATAACTTCGGTTACAAAACATGATCATCTCGTACAATAAAATATAGCATCACGTCTTGACCATATCACATCACAACATGCCCTACAAAAACAAGTTAGGCGTCCTCTACTTTGTTGTTGCAAATTTTACGTGGCTGCTACGGGCTGAGCAAGAACCGTTCTTACCTACGCATCAAAACCACAACGATAGTTCGTCAAGTTAGTGTTGTTTTAACCTTCGCAAGGACCGGGCGTAGCCACACTCGGTTCAACTAAAGTTGGAGAAACTGACACCCGCCAGCCACCTGTGTACAAAGCACGTCGGTAGAACCAGTCTCGCGTAAGCGTACGCGTAATGTCGGTCCGGGCCGCTTCATCCAACAATACCGTCGAACCAAAGTATGACATGCTGGTAAGCAATATGACTTGTATCGCCCACAACTAACTTGTGTTCTACTCGTGCATATAACATCAACGCATAAAACCTGGCTCGGATGCCACTGTTGGGGAACATAGTAATTTCAAAAAAAATCCTACGCACACGTGAGATCATGGTGATGCATAGCAACAAGAGAGGAGAGTGTGTCCACGTACCCTCATAGACCAAAAGCGGAAGCGTTAGCACAATGCGGTTGATGTAGTCGTACGTCTTCACGGCCCGACCGATCAAGCGCCGAAACTACGGCACCTTCGAGTTCTAGCACACGTTCAGCTCGATGGCGTCCCTCGAACTCCGATCCAGCCGAGTGTCGAGGGAGAGTTCCGTCAGCACGACGGCGTGGTGACGATCTTGATGTTCTACCGTCGCAGGGCTTCGCCTAAGCACCGCTACAATATTATCGAGGTGGACTATGGTGGAGGGGGGCACCGCACACGGCTAAGAGATCCAAGGGATCAATTGTTGTTGTGTCTATGGGGTGCCCCCTTGCCCCCGTATATAAAGGAGGGAGGGGGGAGGTGCGGCCGGCCCCCTAGGGGTGCGCCTGGAGGAGTCCTACTCCCACCGAGAGTAGGACTCCCCCCTCTTGCCTTGGTGGAGAAGGAAAGGGGGGAGGGGAAAGAGGAAAGGGGGGCACCGCCCACCCCCCTTCCTTGTCCTATTCGGACTAGGGGGGAGGGGCGCGCGGCCTGCCCTGGCCGGCCTTCCTCTTCTCCCTCGTGGCCCATGTAGGCCCAATAACCCCCGGCGAATTCCCGTAACTCTCCGGTACTCCGAAAAATACCTGAATCACTCGGAACCTTTCCGAACTCTGAATATAGTCGTCCAATATATCGATCTTTACGTCTCGACCATTTCGAGACTCCTTGTCATGTCCCCGATCTTATCTGGGACTCCGAACTCCTTCGGTACATCAAAACTCATAAACTCATAATATAACTGTCATCGAAACCTTAAGCGTGCGGACCCTACGGGTTCGAGAACTATGTAGACATGACCGAGACACGTCTCTGGTCAATAACCAATAGCGGAACCTGGATGCTCATATTGGCTCCCACATATTCTACGAAGATCTTTATCGGTCAAACCGCATAACAACATACGTTGTTCCCTTTGTCATCGGTATGTTACTTGCCCGAGATTCAATCGTCGGTATCTCAATACCTAGTTCAATCTCATTACCAGCAAGTCTCTTTACTTGTTACGTAATGCATCATTCTGTAACTAACTCATTAGCTACATTGCTTGCAAGGCTTATAATGATGTGCATTACCGAGAGGGCCCAGAGATACCTCTCCGACAATCGGAGTGACAAAAACCTAATCTCGAAATACGCTAACCCAACATGTACCTTCGAAGACACCTGTAGAGCTCCTTTATAATCACCCAGTTACGTTGTGACGTTTGGTAGCACACAAAGTGTTCTTCCGGTAAACGGGAGTTGCATAATCTCATAGTTGTAGGAACTTTGTATAAGTCATGAAGAAAGCAATAGCAACATACTAAACGATCAAGTGCTAAGCTAACGGAATGGGTCAAGTCAATCACATCATTCTCCTAATGATGTGATCCCGTTAATCAAATGACAACTCATGTCTATGGTTAGGAAACTTAACCATCTTTGATTCACGAGCTAGTCAAGTAGAGGCATACTAGTGACACTCTATTTGTCTATGTATTCACACATGTATTATGTTTTCGGTTAATACAATTCTAGCATGAATAATAAACATTTATCATGAAATAAGGAAATAAATAATAACTTTATTATTGCCTCTAGGGCATATTTCCTTCAGTTATGATCAACACTCTTAGTCGGAATAGCTTCTACCCACTTAGTGACATGATCAACAACAACCAAAATATGTGTATACCCATTAGAGGATAGAAAATGTCCCATGTAATCAAAGCCCCAAATATCAAATGGTTCAATAACAAGTGAACAATTCATGGGCATTTCCTGACGCCTACCAATATTACCTATTCTTTGACATTCATCACAAAATAAAACAAACTTATGAGCATCCTTGAAAAGAGTAGGTCAGTAAAAACCAGATTGTAATACTTTGTGTGCAGTTCTATCTCCCGCATGATATCCTCCATATGTTTCGGAGTGACATTTCCGTAGGATCTGTTCATGTTCATGCTCAGGTATACAACATCTAATAATACCATCTACTCCTTCTTTATAAAGATGTTGGTCTCCCCAAAAGTAATCTCTTAAGTCCAAGATTTTTTTTTCTTTTGTTGGTATGTGAAACTAGGTGGTATAAACTTAGCAACAATGTAATTGGCATAATCTGCATACCAAGGAGTATTACGAGAAGCATTTATGACAGCTAGTTGTTCACCAGGGAAGCTGTCATCAATAGGTAGTGGGTCATCAAGAATATTTTCTAACCTAGACAAGTTATCAGCTACTGGATTCTCAACTCCCTTCCAATCAATAATATGCAAGTCAAATTCTTGTAGCAAAAGAACCCACCTAATGACTCTAGGTTTAGCATCTTTTTTTCCCATAAGGTATTTAATAGCAGCATGATCGGTGTGAACAATTACTTTGAAATCAACAATATAAGATCTGAATTTATCATAGGCAAACACAACTATTAAAAATTATTTCTCGGTAGTAGCATAATTTCTTTAAGCACTGTCTAGAGTTTTACTAGCATAATGGATAACATCAAATTTTTATCAACTATTTACCCTAGAACAGCACCAACAACATAATCACTAGCATCACACATGATTTCAAAAGGTAAGTTCCAATCAGGCGGCTGAACGACAGGTGCAGAAGTTAAGGCTTCTTAAGTGTTTCAAAGGCTTATACACGATCATCATCAACAACAAATGGAACATCTTTTTGCAAGAGATTGGTAAGAGGGCTAGAATTTTATAGAAGTCTTTAGTAAACCATCTATGGAAACCAGCATGACCAAGGAAACTTCGAATACCTTCAATATCTTTAGGGCATGGCATTTTCTCAATTGCATCAACTTTAGCTTTATCCACCTCGATACCTTGTTCTGAAATTTATGCCCCAAGGCAACACCTTCATTCACCATAAAGTGTCACTTCTCCCAATTCAAGACAAGATTAGTTTGTTCACATCTCTGCAAAACTCGATCAAGGTTGCTTAGGCAATCATCAAAAGAAGTTTCTTGAGCGGAAAATCATCCATGAAAACCTCAACAATGTTTTCACAAAAGTCAGAGAATATAGCAATCATACATCTTTGAAAGGTAGCAGGTGCATTACATAAACCAAAAGGCATATGTCTATAAGCATAAGTTCCAAAAGGACAAGTGAATGTGGTTTTCTCTTGATCGGGTTGTGATACAGGTATTTGAGAAAAACGCAATATCCATCAACAAAGCAAAAGTGTGTGTGCTTTGACAATCTTTCTAACATTTGATCAATAAAAGGCAAAGGGTAGTGATCTTTCCTTGTGGCTTTGTTTAATTTTTTGAAATCAATTACCATTCTATAGCCAGTCACAATTCTTTGTGGAATAAGTTCATTTTATCATTAGGAACAATAGTAATGCCTCCTTTCTTAGGGACACAATGCACATGACTTACCCATCTACTATCAGCTATAGGGTAAATTATACCTGCTTCCAGAAGCTTTAATATTTCAGTTCTTACCACTTTCTTCATCTTAGGGATTCATCATCTTTGGTGGTCAACAACTAGTTTAGCATCGGGTTCCATATTAATCTTGTGCTGATAGAGAGTGGGACTAATGCCCTTAAGATCATCAAGAGTATATCCAATAGCAGCACGGTGCTTCCTCAGAATTTTTAATAATCTCTTTTCTTCATGCCATGTAAGGTTAGCACTAATAATAATAGGATATACCCTTTTTCATCAAGATAAGCATATTTCAAAGTATCAGACAATTGCTTTAATCCAAACACAGGATCACCCTTAGGTGGAGGAGGACCTCCTAGAGTTTCAACATGCAAATTGCATTTAAGGATAGGTTGTTGATCAAAGAACATCTTATCTATTTCATTTCTTTCATGCAGGTGCAAATCATTTTCATGGTCTAGTAAATATTGTTCTAGCGGATCAGTAGGTGGTACAACAATGGAAGCAAGACCAATGATTTCATCTTTACTAGGCAGTTCTTTATCATGAGATTGCCTATGAAACTTAGAGAAATTAAACTCATGAGACACGTCGCCAAAATTGACACTGAAGGTTTCTTTCTTGCAATCTATCTTAGCATTAACAATGTTCAATAAAGGTCTACCAAATATAATGGGACAAAAATCATCTCGTGGAGAACCAAGAACTAGAAAATCAGTAGGATATTTTATCTTCCCGCACAAAACTTCAACATCTCTAACAATCCCAAGTGGTGTGATAGTGTCTTCATTAGCAAGTTTAATAGTAACATCAATGTCTTCTATTTTAGCGGGTGCAATATCATTCACAATTTCTTGGTATAAAGTAAAAGGAATAGCACTACACCAGCACCCATATCACATAAGTCGTGATAACAATTATCTCATATTTTAACTAAGACAACAGACATGCCAACAATGGGCTTGTTTTTATCTTTAGTATCGGGTTTGGTAATTCTAGCAGCTTCATCACATAAATAAATAACTGTCCATCGATATTATCGACCAATAGATCTTTAACCATAGCAATACTAGGTTCTACTTAAATATGTTCAGATGGCCTAGGTGCTGTAATATTGCTTTTGTTAGCCATGGTTGAAACCTTAGCATGTTCCTTTATCCCTAACAGGGAAAGGTGGTTTTTCAATATAATAAGTAAGCACAACTGGATCAACATTGTAAATTATAGTTTCATCTTTAACTATAGCATGCTCTTCAATATTTTCTTTAATAGGTGGATGATATTTAAACCATTTCTCCTTTGGGAGATCAACATGAGTAACAAATGATTCACATAAACAGGCTACTATCTTAGAGTCAAGTACATATTTAGTGCTAAACTTGTGAAAAGCATTGATATCCATAAAAGATTTAACACAATCAAACTTAAGGGTTATACCTGACTCATTACCTTTGTCGAGTTCCCAGTTGCGTTTAGTTATTTCAAGAAGTCCAACCTTAATTCAATAGTTTTCTTCATAAAAGAGCCAATCGAAGAATCGAGCATGGTTTGATCATCATGAGAAAGCCGAGCATAAAAAAATTGTAAGATAATTTTCCTTGAGAGCTCATGACTGGGGCATGTATACATCATGTATTTAAGCCTCCCCCAAGCTTGAGCAATATTTTCTCATTCACGAGGCCAAAAAATATACATATATATATATATAATTCCGATCACGATGAACTGGATGCATAGGATAAAACTTTTGATAAATTTCCAATTTCAACCGATTCCAATTCCAAGTTCCAGTTCCAGTTTCATCAACACTTTTGATGGAAGGTGTGTGTGTATGTGGTAGGCAGACATCGCTGGAGAGGTTTATCGATCGGTGTGTGTCGAAAAGGAGTTGTGGAGACCGTGGGAGAACGACCTAAAGAAAAAAATGAATGTGCGCGATGGATAGAATGCTGAGGGAGGGGGAGGGCGAGAAGTGCGTGTGCATGCACGAGACAAAGTTAGTGCTAGCTACAAAGGTTAGAGGATTGTGTGGGTGTAAGAGACTAACAAAGATCATAATTCAATATGGAAGTGGATTCATATATTTGAATAGGAGATCATAGTGTTATAAACATATGCATGCATGAATATAGCGGTGATACACATGGTGTGCTTTTGTACATGTTATACCATAATGTGATAATGCGTGGCATTGGCAACTCACATCTAAATATCAAACAATCTAAACCATACTACACATCGAACAATCTCACATTTTATTTGAATTTGTGACAATGTGTGGCGTTTGCAGCTCACAACTAAATATCAAACAATCTAAACCATACTATATATCGAACAATCTCACATTTTATTTGAATTTGTGATATTGTGTGGCGTTTGCACCTCACATCTAAATACTTATAGGCGTAGGGGGCGGGGCACCAGACATTATGTGATAAACACATTATACATACCAGACATGGTTTAGATCATGAAGATCTAGCTAGAGCTTGAAATGTACTTAGATTTGAAATCAACATAAAGTGGATTCAAAAAATCGAGTTCGAGTTCATATAGTACACATAGTTCATATCTAACTCAACAGTAATCATGTGGTGTGCTGTGAAGATAATATACAAACGATGGTTTAACTTGACAATAATGGTTATTGTAGATCTTATTAAAACAGAGAAATGAATTCAAATGGTTTAACCTGACAACGGTCATGATTGTAGATCTTATTCAAACAGAGAAACAAATTCAAATTTAGTTCATATTGAAGCGGTAGTATATACGTTTGGAATGCACTAAAACGTTCATTTGAGTAGCAGGTTGCATGCATTATACTCGTAGTGAAATATTTTAATTAAACATAACATGAATTCAAAGTTTTGAATGGCATTTGTAGTGCGGATTGATTTGGTATAGTACAGAGGACTAGACTCTCTTGTGTGATCCGAATTGATTTCTTTTTGTTTTTCGTCGAGGGAAGTGCGAATTGATTTGGTACAGTACACGTTAGGCTTGTCCGGAAATTTCAACATGTGCCTTGTTACCCCGAAACATTTAAGATATATCTTTGTCTCGTTGTGCTCCGAAAACTCCCTCCATCTCAACTCGCGCCTTGCTATCCCAAAATTACAACGCGCCGTAAAACTCCCACCTCCTGCAAAATCCTAACACACGAAATGCCCGTGATACCCCTGCCAAAAGAACCGCCTAGCTCAAATCGGTGGGGGTACTTTCGTAACTTACCCCACATTTTGGACAAGCGTGTCCCTAAGCCATGGTTCCCCCTCCCCTCCCATCTGCTGACCCATTCGTACACCAAGGTCACAAAAACCCGTGAAGCCCCACACCCTCCTCCGTCCACCACCCAGCCAGAGCCTCTTCCCCGACGGCGTCGTCCACACCAACACCTCGACGTCCCTCATCCACCGCACCGGATGAGGATCCGTCGTCAATTTCGTCGCCCACCGGTTCAGCCACCCTGTCCACCCCCCAAGGAGCTGCCCCGATGTTCCCCTCATCTTCCGCGCCACCTCCATTCCCACACCGTCGTCTTCACCTGCACCAGCGGAAGAGCAACATCATCACTGATTCCTCAGATGAAGTTGAGGCCTAATCGACGCCACTAAAGAGGTTCTACAGTAATCGCCACATTTTCTTCTTAATTCAATCTCACCGTGCTGCCGCGCGCTCGGTCCCGAGCCGACATGGCGTGGCTCCATCCATGGTGGTGTCGCTGGCCACTTCCTCCAAAGCATCGCTCCCTCGGTGGCGACGTCCACATCAGTAGGAGTTGCTGCTGCTTTGGCTCTTGCTCGCGCTGCTGCTCTACTCTTGCTCTCGGTCCCCTACCTAGTCTACTCTTGCTCGTGCTGCTTCTCTCGCTCTTGCTCTTGTTTGCGCCGTTGCACTACTCTTGCGCGTGTTGCTGCTGCTCGTACACGCTTCTGTTCCGGGCGCTGCTGCTGCTACTGCTTTTCTGCTACTAGTGAGTTTAGTTTCGACAGTAAAATTTAGTTTCGACAGCAAGATTCAGTTTCGACAGTTAAATTTACTTTCGATAGTTAAGTTCAGAGATGAGCGGCTGATGTATTTTACATCTAGCACTTTGTGGTTATGTATTTTACGTCATCTATTGGAGATGCTATTAGAATTCCACTCAGGTTAACGTTGTCTCTCTTGTCCTGCTTCAGCCTCACCGTCGTACAACTCACCTGAGCTGCTCCAACGATGAAACCCTCCATCACAGCGGAGCAGTACCCCGGGCTCCATCTCCAGACGCCTAAGATCTTCTTCCCCTCCTCCGATAGCCAAATCACCCGGAGCATCCTCACCAACCAACCCAATCACGCTGAGATTGACATGGCTTTGCCAAAGAGGTTGTACACTTGTTGCATCACTTTTTTACTCTACATGTTATATATATTTTCCACTGAGCACACGTACTAATGTGAAATACGATTAGTTTCTCCTACTATATGACAAGCAGTGAGGTTAGGTACCAGGCAACTTAGCTATCCATGATGGACTCTCTTGAATGCCATCACTATTTATCTCTGCGCATTTGAGTTGTGCATTTGTAGATGGGCCTGGGAGTTGAGCTAGTAGGGCAGTGGCCTGGGTCCAAAGTAGTAGAAGTAGCACAAAAACATTTTTTGAGTGTAGGCTTTTACCTGCTCAAGCCTGCCTACTAGAACCGCCACTGCTTGAAAGGAAAAGTGAAGGAAAAACATAGGAATTAGAAAGTTTCATATGGTACTACTATTCATGCGTTTGGTTCAAAGGAATGGAGCAAAGGAAAACTATAGGATTTGTTCCTTTAGTGTCTCCTTGAAAGCAAAATTGTAGGAATTTTAATATCCACTTGTCCTCCTTTTCAAATTCCTATTCATGAAGTACAAGACTAAGAGATAGTAGCGTAATAGCATTATAACTGTACATTTTCCCGTGGTTTGGCTTAATCCCACTATGCTCTTTGCATCTTGTAATCTTCCAATTCTTGTGAACCAAACACCCAGATTGGCAGAAATCCTGTGTTGTTAAATTCCCTGTTTTGCAGTGCATTCCTACCCTATTCTTGTGTATTTCCATTCCCTGCATTGTTAGAATCCTCAAATTTAAACAAGCCCTTACCCAATTACTTCTGTTACAGATATGTGTCAGAGAAAACCTTGTGTGGTTTGTCCCACTCCTGTTGCATTGTGTTCCACCCCAGCTCAGCTGCTCCACGACGGAAGGGTTCACCACAACAGGGATCCGCCCTCCAAACTGTCTTTCACCGCCTTAGATCTTCTTCCCCGCCGCCGACAACCACGACAACTGCATTACCATCATCAACCAAGCAAATGACCTCGAGGACTACACGGGTCCGCAAGAGAGGTCACACTCTTTCGTGTCTGTTTACACTATGCATATCTTAATATTACATGCTACTTTATTGTCTTGTTCACCGATTAGACTCCAAGTCAGCTCCAAACTAATGCTCAAACTTGAGTTTTTAAATGGTTGTGGGGTACATATCAGGGCCGCAATCAATAGTATCTATCTACTATCTGGTTAATCTCTGGTGTCTACTATGAGTTTCATGTTGGATGGAAAACAAACAGTAAAGAAGCCATTATCTGTATTTTTTAACTGAAGCAATTGTCTGTCTGCTATCATTGGTTTTGGGTCTATCCACAGTATGCTACCATCACTCTGGATTTCTGCATGCACTCCTTACATAATCTCACTATGTGTTATTCCTATGCATGTCAGTTATTGTACACAATGGAACTGAACATGTAGAGCAAAAGAGACGAGCCTTGCGTGGCAATAAAATTTCATGCAGACGTCGCTCCATGGTGGGCGCAAAGGTAGCCCCCCTCCATCCATTTCGGATTGTAATCAAGAGGAAGATAACTGTTCTGAGGGGGATTCAGAAGGAGAAGACCACTCCTATTTACCCCCGGAGGTCTTCGCTCTAACTTGGCATGCTGATGTTGGTAATATCATGCATATGGTGCCTTGCATTGCTTATTTATACATCAAATATGTCATCCGCTTAGTTTAGACATGCTTTGTGTGAATGCCATCTGTCTAGTTTCTTTATCGTATATGTGAATTATGCAACGCCATTGTTTAGCCAGGCATCATATATGTGAATTTTGCAATGCCATCATGCTTAGCCAATAATCTTATATGTGAATTATATCATGCCATCCTTTTTTTCATTATGTATTACATTTGTCAACAATGTTAGTACATTCAACTACTCTTCGTGTGCATCAGCCATTTGACACGGTGATGGAAAATTCTGGAGTGAAAACAAGGTCTTCAGAGCAGACTATGTTATCTGACGAAGCGCATGTCTCATTGGTTATGGATAGCTCTTCGGAGGAGGATTCAGAGACAGATGACCAGTCCTATTTCCCTCCGAGGTGTATGCTCTAACTTGGCAGGGTTATGTTGCTCATATCGTGTGTATGGTGTCTTGCATTGCTATGTCATTTGCTTAGTTTAGACATGCTTTGTGTGAATGCCATATGTTTAGTGTCCAATTACCATATATGTGAATTATGCAATGCCATCTTGTTGCAAGACATTATATATGTGAATTATGCAATGCCATCTTGTTGCAAGGCATTATATATGTGAATTATGCAATGCTATCCTGTTGCAAGGCATTATATATGTGAATTATGCAATGCCATGCTATTTAGCCAATCATCATATATGTGAATTATATCATGCTATCCTTTTTTGTATTACATGTTCCATTTGTCGACAACGTTTGTATATTCAACTACTCTTCCTGTGCATCAGCCATTTGAAGCGGTGATGGAAGTATCTGGAGTGAAAACAAGGTATTCAGAGTAGACAATGCTACCTGCTGAAGCAGACATCTAGCTGGTTACAAATAGCTCCTCAGAGGAGGATTCAGAGACAGATGACCAGTCCTATTTCCCCCTAAGGTCTATGCTCAAACTTGGCAGGGTTATATTACTCATGTCATGCATGTTGTCTTGCATTGCTTAGTTTTTACATCATATATGCGATTGCCATCTGCTTACTTGCTTATTATATAAATTATATATTTGAATTATATCATGCCATCATGTTTACATAAACATCATCTATCTGAATTTTGGGATGCGAACCCATTTGATAAAAACATCATATAGTTATATCATCTCATCCTGTTTAATGTTTATAGTCATCATATTTTGAATTATGTCATTCTATCTGTGAATTATGGCATGCTTTCATATTTTCATAGGCGGCATGTATGTGAATTATGTCACGCCAACCTATTTAATAAATACATTATATAGTTATATCATGCCATCATGTTTACATAGTCATCATATATGTGAAATTGTGTCATGCTATCCTGTTTAGTTAGCCATCATATACGTGAAATTGTGTCATGCTATCCTGTTTGGTTAGACAACATAAATGTGAATTATTTCATGCCCTCTTTTATTCCTCACTATCCATTACACCTTTCTATCATACAATGTACGTACATTCAATTACTTTTCTTGTTTATCAGCCATTTGAATTAGAGAGGGTGATGGCAGTGTCTAAGGGAGTAACAACACGGTCTTCAGAAAAGATAGTGCTACCAACCGATGCAGACAGAACCACGGTTGTACTTGCCCAAGAACCAACCCCACCACACATAACCCAGACTCTCGCATATTGTACCCCTACCCAGCTGGACAGAGAACCAGCTACACCCCTTCTAACCCCAACACCAGCAGATAGTAACCCAGTTCCAGTTGACATAGTACTGTCTCCACCACAGAGCACCCAAAGACGAGCAGTTAGTAAGGAAACTACAGTGCCCAAAGCATGAGGACCACCACTCCGAATCCCAACTCAACGCTTAAAGTGGAAGACGAATTGTTCTCAGGTTAGGTTCTATAGCTATGGTTCATACTCCTTTGCTCTTGCATCACTGTATTTACTCATATCAACTATTTTCAAATTTGAAGGATGGAATTGAAACTCCAATAGTGCAACAGGTATGTTTTAAACATGTTTCTTTAACTAATTTGCTGTTGTAGCTTGCTCTATGTTGATTTCAGTTTCAATTGAATAAACAATTATGTTCTCATGTCATGCACATTACAAGTGTTGTTATTGCTCTGTAGTTTCCCACACTTGTATTCTGTCTATTCTGTTTTGTCTTAAACAGATATTATTTGAACTTTGTCTTTGTCTTGATTTGGCAACAAAAACTAGAATGATATAGACCATACAGTGACCATGGTACATAGATATATGTTTGTTTCATGTTGTTATCCTGTCCACTTTACTACTGAACTGATGTACCAAAATGAGTTTCATATACAACATGGTAAACCTGTGATGTGTCTGATTGATTCTTTTTTAGAATGCGGACAAAATATTGGAGAAGAGTACCCCGCTATGCAATGGTAAAGGAAGTAATGCAGATAAGGTTCAAGATAGCGAGACATCCCTGTTGGTCTCCAAGAAAGCTGATAAAAACTATCTTGACAACAGTGAGACAACCCAAAAGTCCTGTCTTGATGTAATGTTTGAGTTACTAGCCACTACCGCTGGCACAAGCTCTTCGAACTCGCTGCCTGAATCACTTCGACTTCTTCAGTCTCAGCTACAAGCTGAAAGGCATCAGTCAGCTGTGCTGCGGCAAGAGGTCGAAGGACTGAGGAAGTCCCTGCAGAATTCAGATGCATACTTTCTGGTGCAACAACAAGTGCTAGAGGATTTAAGTGCCAAACAAGAGAAGGTTAATAAGCTTGCTAAGCATCTTGCCAACATTATGGGTACCCAGGATATTGTTTCTTGAGCTCTTATGAAGTGGTTTCAGTTCTGGACTTGTTTTGTTGCGGAGTGTATTTGCACTGGTTGCCAACTTTGACAACCAATGTATGTGATATGCTGCTTTGTTCCCTCTATTTGCACTGGTGGCAAACTTTGATGTCCAGTGGATGTAATATGTTTAATAGCCATGATAGCCTAGCGTAAGTTGCTTGCTTATTTATTTCCTTGTTGTCTTCTTTATTTGTTTGCTTGTAGTCAGTGCAGTTCTTTTTTCGTGGTTTGCTAGTGGCCGCAATAACCTATTTTTTAAAACTAGGCCACAATAACCATGGGCTACATATTTACTGTAGTGACCATGGGCCTCCTATGGGCCATAGAAACAATGGGCCTTCTATGGGCCGTAGAAACAATGGGCCCTTAACGGGTCGTAGAAACAATGGGCCTTATACGGGTTAGCATCAATGGGCCTTCTACGGGCCGTATGATCGATTGGCCAAACATGGGCCAATAACAGAGCACATTATGGGCCGTAAACGGGCTAGAGTTGGAATCGTCCGTTCATGGGCCGACCATAATGGGCCATCATTAATCAGTTGTATTTGATGATGCTATGAAAACGGTCCAACGGATTAACGTGCCGCAAACGGGTCGATTGTAACCATGGGCCGAATTTGGCCCACAAGCAGAAAAGGCGAGTAACGGGCCATAAGTAACCGAATGCTAGAAATGAGCCCAAGAATAAATGGACACTATGAAGGCCGAAAGATAACACAAGCTAGAAATGGCCCAATGGAATAATGGGTCATTAATGGGTATAAAGCGATACACTATTCATTACGGGCCAGCTTCACCATGGGCCATACATGGGCCAAGAGTTACAAAGGGCCTCATATGGGCCGAAAGACGTCATGGGCCGTACATGGGCCGGAAGTTACAATGGGCTGGAATCATATTGGACGGCCTAGATGACGCTACTGGGCCTAATTCGGATAGGCCATAACGGGCCGTGACTTCACGGGCTGTAAATGGGCTATATGCGAACAGGCCGTTAACATGCTTTCCATGGGCCGACCCGCTACCTTTTGACCAAGTCAAACGGGCCGGCCTTTTCACCGGAATTGGCCTCTGTTGGGCCGTGCCACATGTCGACGTATCATACGCGCCTTCGCTCCAATGAGTGGATGACATCTGTCCCAACGGTGAGCCGACACGTGGTTCCTCTGGCTAATGAGAAATTTACATGTGGAAAATCCCCATTGGTCGTAGCTGTTAGCGGGTTATCGGATCCAAAATCGGACCCGATAGCTTAACAGCGACCCGTTACGGTGGATGCCACATGTCGGTCACCCTTGACGAAAGCACTTCCATGACGTGCGATTTATCGTCATGGAAGTGGACACTTCCATGATGATAATTTTGGTAATGTCATGGAACACTTCTATGACATCACATGCATGACTATCTTGATTCTGTCATAAAATCGTCATGGATGTACATGAATGACAGAAAACGTGACCTACTGTGACAAACACGTATCATCACGGAAGTGTATTTTTTTGTAGTGATGGCTTCGATTTCCCCCTCCCGGAGGGAAGTTCCCCGACGGAATTGCTCCGCCGAGAGCAAAAGTGCTCCTGCCCAGGTTCCGCCACGAGATGGCGGCGCTTATCCCGAAAACTCTCTCATTATGTTTTCTAGGGTAAATGGGGGTTATATACCAGAAGATGGTCCCTGGAGGTCTACCATGATCACCCGAAGCTCGGGGGCCACGCTCCCCAGGCTTGTGGCTGCCTGGTGGGTCCCCCTTTGGTATTTCTTTTGCCAATAATTTTAATCTATTCCAAAATAATTCTCCATCAGTTTTCAGCTCATTCGGAGATGTTCAAAAATGTTGCCTCGATATAGCCCTTTCTGGTCCAGAATTCCAGCTACTAACAATCCCCCTCTTCATATAATTCTTGCAAAATAAGAGAGAAAATGCATAAGAATTGTATTATAAAGTGAAATAGCAGTCCATAATGCAATAATTATCAACATGAAAACATGATGCAAAATGGATGTATCACTCACCAGTGACAGCCACTTCATCATGGTCCTTGTCAGCCGCCTTTTTAAGTGTTGGATTATCTTTTTCCTCCTCTTCGGCAGGAGTACTAGGGACACGGTCAGGGCTCACCGGGTCGTTCTGGTGAGCTGGCTCTTTAGTATTTACCGGGTTGTTCACAACCATGTCCTAGGAAGGAGCTCCTATTTCAAGATTCATTGTGGCAGTAGGCGGGGCGCCAGTTTTCTTCTTAAAACCCCTGGCTCTGAAAATATAAAGACAAGGTGTATTAGTAAGGGAAGCGAGCATATAATTGACAAAGTACTTTGAGCAGCTTACCCGCGGTTGATGATTGCTACTTGTGAGCTGCGTTGGGATTTCCTCGAAGAGGAGAGGATGATGCAATACATTAGAGATAAGTATATCCTTAGTTAAGAACCAAGGCTATCAATCCAGTAGGAGAACCACACAGAACTTCGTTAGTAGTACCTACACACACAAAAGCAAATACTTGCACCCAACACAATCAAGAGGGTTGTCAATCCCCTTGCGGTTATTTGCAGGATCAAATCTCGTCGTGGTAGATAGATAAAATAAGTACTAAAGAAAATAAAAGAAATAAAAATGCAGTAAGGTATTTTTGGATTTTATATATGATAAAAGTAGACTCGGTGGCCATAGTTTTCATTAGAGGCTTCTCTCTCGAACACATAGCATACAATGAGTAAACAAATTACTGTTGGGCAAATGATAGAAAAGCGCATAGTTATGACGATATTCAAGGCAATGATCATGTATATAGGCTTCATGTCCGAGACAAGTAGACCGACTCCTGCCTGCATCTACTACTATTACTCCACCCGTCGACAGCTATCCAGCATGCATGGTATTAAGTATCAACAACAAAAACAACAAAGCATTTAGTCCCAAACAAGTTGGGGTAGGCTAGAGGTGAAACCCATAAGATCTCGCGACCAACTCGTGGCTCTGGCACATGGATAGCAAACTTCAACGCACCCCTGTCCATAGCTAGTTCTTTGGTGATACTCCAATCCTTCAGGTCTCTTGATGTCTGAGGGAGTCCTGGATTAGGGGGTGTCCGGATGACCGGACTAAGACCTTTGGCCGGACTCCTGGACTATGAAGATACAAGATTGAAGACTCCATCCCGTGTCCGGATGGGACTTTCCTTGGCGTGGAAGGCAAGCTTGGCGATACGATATGAAGATCTCCTCCCATTGTAACCGACTCTGTGTAACCCTAGCCCTCTCCGGTGCCTATATAAACCGGAGAGTTTTAGTCCGTAGGACGAACAACAATCATACCATAGGCTAGATTCTAGGGTTTAGCCACTCTAATCTTGTGGTAGATCTACTCTTGTACTACCCATATCATCAATATTAATCAAGAAGGAGTAGGGTTTTACCTCCATCGAGAGGGCCCGAACTTGGGTAAAAACATCGTGTCCCTTGTCTCCTGTTACCATCCGCCTAGACGCACAGTTCGGGACCCCCTACCCGAGATCCGCCGGTTTTGACACCGACATTGGTGCTTTCATTGAGAGTTCCTCTGTTGTAACACCCCAAAAATTTAACCAGGTTTTAGTTATTAAAATTTTGCCAAGAGTTTAAAATTTTTGCATGCAAGTATATCTCTGTTGATTTCAAAACTTTTCTTTTAATATTAAGAAATTTTTCCCAAGTGGATCCTTCCAAAATATATTGGACTTATTTTCCCTCTCATTTAAAAAAAACATCTCTCAATCAGGAGATTTATTTATAAAATTATTTCACCCTGAGCTTTATTCATTAAATGACTTGTTTTAAAATTTGGAGCTCTTTTTGAACTACAGCCATTTGATATATTTAACTAAAAATTTCACCAAAATTTGGAGATATCATGTGATGTCTCCAAATCACTTTTTTGCAATAATATATTTCATTCATTGGATATTTTGAGTTCTACACCAAGTTTTCAAATCTGGTCCAGTGGGCAATTTTACACTACAACCTATTTAAATATTTATTTAAAACTTCTACCAAAATTAGGGGAGGTCAGTAGGAGCATATTATTCCAATTTGTGCAAAAACCTATTTATGTTCTTTGAAAAAATTGAGTGAATCATCCTCTTTTTCATTCTGGTCCAGCCTTGTGATTTCTACTGCAACCCTATTTAATTTTGCTCCAAAGATCTTGTGTTTTCTCCTACTTGTAGACAGCCCTACCAAACCCCTAAATCCAGGAGCATGCACCCATTGGATTAATTTTGGTTCATGAAATAATGTCATTTATTTCCTGTCCAGAATTGTAGTTTTGCAAGACTTGCACTAACAAGTTTGTGCATTTCACCAACTAACCTCACCACCCTCTTGTGCATCCAAAGAGACCCTGATCTGGAGGATTTGGCCACCCCAAGAAATGCCTAAGTGCCCTTAGCATTTTGTCAAACACCTTATGGGCATGATCTATTTTGACATGAGTTTTTGTTTACACTGTGAACTTAATCCCCTGACCAGACCAGCATGTCCAATGGTTTTGCCTTAGACTATAACCCCACCCTGCTAACTTTCTTGTGGTTTGGAGCCCCCTAACATGCCATAGCATTTCGTCGAGCACGTCCCGTGCGTGCACTGGGCGCGCCCAGAGCGCGCAAATTGCAGCCGCATGCCCGAGCCGACACGCTGGCCCCCCTGGATTTTGGCCCTCTCTGCAGCACCTCGCCACGCACTACCCTCCTCACAGCAACGCGCCAAGCCACCATGGCAGCCTACAGCGCCGCCGACAGAGCTTTTGGCGGCACACCGGCGGCCGCAGCGCGCCTCTGCCGTGGTCGGCACCGCCAAAGCCACCCGGGCTCGCCACCTGCCCCAAGGAACAGCGCAAGCTTATCCTCCGCTCGTCGGCTAGCTCCCGTCGTCGCCACGACACCCTGACGCTACAGGGAGGCGGTTCGCCATCGTCCTTATCGCCGGCCGCCGCGGAACCGCCTTGCCTCGCCTATATAAGGACCCCCTAACTCATCCGAGCACGCATGCAACCTCAGTCCACCTCCCTAGTTTCCCCATGGCAGCCAATCGACCTGAGGAGGTCGTCTTCTTCATCTCCGGCAACTCCTGCCGCCGCCACTGTCCCGTCCATTCCAGCGCCACCAGGGCCTCTCCCTCCCATTTCTCTTCACCAAGAACACCTCCTTCCTTCCAGGAACCCAACCCCCTACTCGATTTTGATCAGGAACCACATTCGCCCCAAAACCACTCTGACACCGAAGCCTCCTCCGCCGCGAAGCTCGCCGCCGGCGACTCCCTCCACCCCCGGCGACCCTGCGACCACCGGAAGGACCGCCTAGGAGTGGCGGATCCATCCCTGCGCTCAGATGCCCACGAAGAAACGCCGTTCGCCGGCGACGATCGCCGGACGCCCCGCCTCGGCTCGGGACAGAGGAAGAGGAGGGAGAAGACTAGTCAAACCTGACCAGTGGGCCCCCTGGACCCACTGTCAGTGACCCCCGCACTGGTCCACGTGTTTTAAGTGGAGGCGTAAAACCTCAAGTACGCCTCCTATGACCGAAGGCGTATTTCTATCTGAAACGTTTTTCTTTTTCTGTTTTATTTAAAATCAGATTTGACCCAATCTTTGACTAGCTCTATCTTTTTAAATATAAGTCCAAATGAACTGATTCTTTTTCCTACCTCTCTCAAATTTCACCTAGTTTACTTTAAGATTTATTTGAAAAAATTTCAGAACAACTTTTGGTGCTGTTTTTATTTTGTGTGTTGATTCTTTTATATTGCTAAAATAGGATTTTTGAAGAGAGGAGAAATGTTTCAAGTTTTGGAGTGCACCCTGCCTTTCCACACATTGAAGGCAAGCATTCTGAACCCCGGCATAATATTTTTGTGTGTTCGATGACACGTTCATAACATCACCTCACTTTGGAGAAACTTGTTATTTCATGTGATATGATCATATGCATGTTATTGATTTCCATGCTGTTGGAAATGGACACACTTGTGATGATAATCACCCTCATGTGCCTTGCATGCATACCGGCAGGAACCCGGGAAAACCTCTGCCTTGGGTAGGCATGAGTTTGTCGCCGGTCTCCGTCGGGACGGTTATGTCTGGTATGGCATGGCAAGGTGATATGAGCGGTGACTCTGTTGGTTGAAATATATTCGTCATGCTAATCATGCAGGGAATACTTAAACCTCCTGAGTCGACCCTAGATCGAGTCTTGTGCCAGTAACCCCCATACTTGTTTCGTACTACCACTCGTCTCTACAGCAAGTAGAGTACGGTTCAGTAAATTGTCAACCTCTTTCTAGCACACACCATACAGAGAGGCCATGGTGGAAGATACCGGTTGTAGCTGGTAGGCAGGCCACCTGGTCCGGGGGCATGGGTGTTTCCGGTTGGGACCGAGAGAGGAGGCCACCCCTTAGAGCGCGCGATATAAATTTGATCCCATGCTACGCGAGGTTGTAGCCTCCCCACTTAGAGTTTGCTTAACAGGTGTCGTGGGTGATTCCAGACACGTGTGAGATAAGCTGGTGTGTGCAAGTTAGGTGTGTTTCCAACAAAAAGACCGTAGACGGAATTAGTCCCGATGGACTAAAGAAATCCGTTACTTGTGGGTAAAGAGTACACCCTCTGCAGAGATTAAACCTATTCGAATAGCCGTGTCCATGGTTAAGGATTACAGTCTGGGATGGGTCAAGTGTCGGTCTTAGTGTCGGTCTTCGGAGGTGAAACTGTTAACCAGAACTGGAATTACTACTTGTGACTTGTGATAACTATGATTATTATTATTGTTGACTAACCCATGATATTATCGTTAATATCGAGTATCTCTGGGATGATTCTACCTCCGGGATATTCACTATGATTGTTTATTTTAAAGCCCTTTATGTGGTGTCGCTCAGACGCCCGACTGTGGCATTTCTTTTAAAGCCCTTTATGTGGTGTCGTTCAGACGCCCGACTGTGGCATTTCTTTTAAAGCCCTTTATGTGGTGTCGCTCAGACGCCCAACTGTGGCATTTCTTTTAAAGCCCTTTATGTGGTGTCGCTCAGACGCCCGACTGTGGCATTTCTTTTAAAGCCCTTTATGTGGTGTCGCTCAGACGCCCGACTGTGGCATTTCTTTTAAAGCCCTTTATGTGGTGTCGCTCAGACGCCCGACTGTGGCATTTCTTTTAAAGCCCTTTATGTGGTGTCGCTCAGACGCCCGACTGTGGCATTTCTTTTAAAGCCCTTTATGTGGTGTCGCTAAGACGCCCGACTGTGGCATTGCTTGTTATTTGTTTCATAAATTTTAATATTACCATGTTATTGCATTTTTATAAATAACTTGCTTGCACGCATCAGAGTTTCATTTATCTTTTGTGACTGACGTCATGAGCATAAAATATTTTCAGCACATCATTGTTATATTATACCTGTGATCATAATGTTTGCGAGTACATTCAAAGTACTCACTGGCTTGTCCCTGGCTATTGTCTTGGCCAGATTTTCTTGCACGGAGAGGAGCGACGCGATGCCAGCCCCGGAACCCAGACAATGGAGATATCAGCCTCGCGAAGATAGGAGTTAACCTGGTCAGCTGTTCCTGTGGGAATTGGAGTCCCATAGACACTGATGATCCACAAACCGCTTCCGCCATCAACCACTAGAAACCATTTGTTGTACTCACAGGCCAGAACGGTCTTGTACTGCATATTTTGTATTTTGCTTGGAGTTTCTGTATCAAGTTGGAGCCTCATCAGCTAACAGTAATCCTGGGGCTGATGAGCACGACGGTCTTTTTCTGGAAATTGATACCCGGAAAAACCGGTCGTGACAGACTTGGTATCAGAGCCAGGCTGACCATTGGCTAATCCTATCTTAGCCAGGTCGAAAAACTTAGGCAAACCAACCCACTAGACCTTAGCACTGTCATGATGGGCACGATTTAGCTCTGTCATCGGACAACGCCCAGAGCATCGCTCAGGTGTCCGCTCCGACCATTAGCTCGGAGCCCACTACGCCAGTCGGGGACGGACGGTTAGACGCCACCCCGAAAACTGCAATCTCTATGGCGATAGAGCCGGATACCAGCCTAGTCCCTCGCAAGGCCCGTGACTCTGTGGTGCCGGACTCCGATCCGGACTCCGTAAATCCCGCACCTCTCTCGGTTAAGCCCGATTGGGCTCCGGTCATGGAGTTCACCGCCGCGAATGTATTTCAGCACTCACCTTTCGGCAACATCCTGAATTCGTTAAAGTCTCTCTCTTTGTCAGGAGAGCCCTGGCCGGACTACGACCAACACGGTTGGGATGCGGACGACGAAGAAATTTGTAGCCCACCCACCACCCACTTTGTAGCCACTGTCGACGATTTAACCGACATGCTCGACTTCGACTCCGAAGACATCAACGGCATGGACGCCGATAAAGGAGACGAACAAGAACCAGTGCCTATAGGGAACTGGAAAGCCACCTCGTCATATGACATATACATGGTGGACACCCCTAAAGCGGGGGATGGCGAGGAGAAAATGGAGGATGGCCCCTCCAAGAAGCAACCCAAGCGCCGACGTCAGCGGCGCCGCTCTAAGTCCCGCCAAAGCAAAAACGGCGATTCCGGCACCAAAGATAACAATATGCCGGACAGTGCCAAAGACAACCCCCTCCAGCAGGATTCAGTGCAGGAGAACGAAGGAGCCAGCCCTCGTGAGAGAGCGGCCGACAAAGAGGATGAGGACGACAATTACATGCCTCCCTCCGAAGACGAGGCAAGCCTCGATGACGATGAATTCATCGTGCCAGAGGATCCCGCCGAGCAAGAGAGTTTCAAACACAGACTCGTAGCCATGGCAATCAGCCTCAAGAAGAAACAGCAGCAGCTTAGAGCTGACCAAGACTTGCTAGCCGACAGATGGACCGAAGTCCTGGCGGCCGAAGTGTATAAACTAGAACGCCCATCCAAGAGCTACCCGAAGCGCAGGCTGCTTCCCCAACTTGAGGAGGAAGCAACTAAACCTACATCACCAGCGTACGATGCGCCCGATCGGCCACCCCGTGGCTGCGATAGAGAGGCCTTCAGGCCCTCGACCCAAGCCGCACCCCAACACCGCTCAAAACATACCAGAGTACGGGGAGACGCAACAGACCTCCGAGACATCTTGGAAAATAAGGCAAGGCAAACAAGATCGATCTACGGATCGCATGGGCGCCCCGCTTCACGTGACGCTAGCCGTCACGCCGGACATAATAAGTATGGCCCGGCCGAATACAACAGACCAAGCTCGTCCGAGCTGCGTCACGATATAGCTCAGTACAGGGGCGCCACACACCCACTATGCTTCACAGACGAAGTAATGGATCATCAAATCCCCGAGGGCTTCAAACCCGTAAACATAGAATCATACGATGGCACAACAGATCCTGCAGTATGGATCAAGGATCATCTCCTTCACATCCACATGGCCCGTGGCGATGATCTACACGCCATCAAATACCTCCCGCTCAAGCTTAAAGGACCAGCTCGACATTGGCTTAATAGCCTGCCAGCAGAGTCAATCAGTTGTTGGGAGGACCTGGAATCCGCATTCCTTGAAAACTTCCAGGGCACGTATGTGCGACCACCAGACGCTGATGACCTAAGCCACATAATCCAGCAACCAGAGGAATCGGCCAGACAATTCTGGACACGGTTCCTGACAAAGAAAAACCAAATAGTCGATTGTCCGGACGCCGAGGCCCTCACAGCCTTCAGGCACAACATCCGAGATGAATGGCTTGCCCGGCACCTAGGACAGGAAAAGCCGAAGTCTATGGCAGCCCTCACGACACTCATGACCCGCTTCTGCACGAGAGAAGACAGCTGGCTGGCTTGTAGCAATAACATAAGCAAGAGCCCCGGCAATTTGGATAACAAGGATAACAACGGCAGGTCACGCCACAACAAGCATAAGCGCCACATTAACGGTGACAATACTGAAGATACGGCAGTCAATGCTGGATTCAGAGGCTCTAAACCGGGTCAGCGGAAGAAGCCATTAAAACGAAACCCTCAGGGCCCATCCAGCTTAGACCGGATACTTGATCGCTCATGCCAGATACACGGCACCCCCGAACAGCCAGCCAATCACACCAACAGGGATTGTTGGGTGTTCAAGCAGGCAGGCAAGATAAGTGCCGAGACCAGAGACAAGGGGCTACGTAGCGATGACGAGGAGGGGCCCCAGCCGCCGAACAACAAAGGACAGAAGGGATTTCCCCCGCAAGTTCGGACGGTGAATATGATATACGCAACCCACATCCCCAAAAGGGAGCGGAAGCGTGCTCTCAAGGACGTCTATGCGCTGGAGCCAGTCGCCCCAAAGTTCAACCCATGGTCCTCCTGCCCGATCACTTTCGATCGACGGGACCATCCCACCAGCATCCATCACGGCGGATTCGCCGCACTGGTCCTAGACCCAATTATCGACGGATTTCACCTTACCAGAGTCCTAATGGACGGCGGCAGTAGCCTGAACTTGCTTTACCAGGACACAGTGCGAAAAATGGGCATCGATCCTTCAAGGATTAAACCCACAAAGACAACCTTCAAAGGTGTCATACCAGGGGTCGAAGCTAGCTGTACAGGCTCAGTCACACTCGAGGTGGTCTTCGGATCACCGGATAACTTCCAGAGCGAGGACTTAATCTTCGACATAGTCCCATTCCGCAGCGGCTATCACGCCCTGCTCAGAGAACCGCATTTGCAAAATTCAATGCGGTGCCGCACTAAGCATATCTCAAGCTCAAGATGCCAGGACCTCGCGGAGTCATCACGGTAAATGGAAACACAGAATGCTCTCTTCGAACGGAGGAGCACACGGCGGCCCTGGTGGCGGAAGTACAGAGTAGCCTCTCAAGGCAGTTCTCCAATCCAGGCGCCAAACGTCCGGACAACATCAAGCGAGCCCGAAGTAACCTATAACAAATCCGGCTGGCATGTTCCGAGCAAGCATAGCAGTGCGGCCCCGACCCCAGCCCCCGCCAAACGGCAATGCTGGTACCACGCGTACATAATTATGCCTTAGAGATACCATGGGCATAAGGGGAGGGGCACAACAACGGCACGCCCAGAATGCGGCTTAACCGCACTAGGGGGCTCCCTATTTCGCAGTTTTCCTTTTTTACACACTTTCAGGACCCAACTATTCGGAAGGCCTGTCCGGCAATACTATCGCCGAACAAACGATGCAATAGCCAGGGAGGAAGCAAGCTACGTCAAAAGTCAAGGTGGTCTCTATAACGAGTTTAATACCTGTTTCTCTTACAATCCTGCAGCTTGCCCCTGAAGGGGAATATGTCAAATACTCCCATCTCTTGCTTACCGAACTTTTTGTATCGTTCTGCTCTCGCAGCAGCCCTTTTTTAATAAACAATACATAGCTCTTACCTATTATTGTACTTATCTATTTTTATATGCAAACATGTTCAGTCATGACACTATGCAACCATACACTTTGGCACGGATAATACACCAGGGGCTTACAACACCCCATAATGCGGTGTGAGAAGACCGAACACTCTAACAAGTGCGGCACCCCGAACTTATGGCACTATATGCATCGGCTCCGAATCATGTCTTTGGTCAATAGTTGGGTTTGCCCGGCTCCCATGTTTTGGTACCTTACGTTCCACATTGTTGGCTAAGGTAGCGCTGGGAGAACTACTACGATTGTGCCCTAGTTGAGCTGGGTTAACACCTCAGTAGAGAAAGCTAAAACTGACTGTCATGATAGTGCGAGAGACCGGTCGCTGTTCGCGAGGTTTTTTCGAGTCCTTAAAGACTTATGCCGCTTCAAGCGAGGAACCGGACTTATCCGGCCTAGGCGTGGATAGCACCCTGAACTCGGTCTTCCGAATACTAGGGGCTTCGCCGAAATTTAAAATTATAGAATTCTATGGCTAAGTGAGAGTGATAAAGCATTATAAGTCCGACGGCCTGGTTCGCTGTGCTGAACGCCTCCCTAGATGGACCCAAGAATGGGAACAAGAGCGCTCAGGTTTATCCCGAACACCCCAGCACTCGTGGCATGGGGGTCCAAGCCGACGACTTGCATCTCTCAGATTTGATAAACGGCCGCACAGAAGGTAATATTTTAAATTAACAAGCGTTGCTTAATGCATATGAACAAAGCTTCAGCGTACATGATAACAAATGCGAGTTCACTCAAAAATTACATATTTGGAGCACTCATCCGCTATGCGGCGGGCACCCTTCAGAACGCCATTGTAATACATCTCGGGCATACGATACTCCTTGCCCGGCGGTGGCGCGTCCGTCAACAGCTTCTCCGCGTCTAGCTTGCCCCAGTGCACCTTAGCACGGGCAAGGGCCCGACGGGCACCTTCAATACAAGCGGAGCGCTTGACAACCTCAATCCATGGACACACGTCCACCAGCCGCCGCACCAGACCGAAGTAGCTCCTAGGCATGGCTTCTCCAGGCCACAGCCGAGCTATGAGGCCCTTCATGGCCTGTTCGGCCACCTTGTGGAGCTCAACCAGCTGCTTCAGTTGGTCGCTCAGGGGCACCGGATGTCCGGCCTCAGCATACTGAGACCAGAACACTTTTTTCGTCGAGCTCCCCTCTTCGGCTCGGTAGTATGCGGCGGCATCAGACACACTACGGGGCAGATCGGCGAACGCTCCTGGAGAGCTCCGGATTCGGGTAAGTAGCAGATAATTAACTTTTATATTTTTGCTTTGCATAAAGAATGCCTTACCCGCCGCTATCTTCTTCATCACCTCGATCTCCTGAAGGGTCTTCTGGGCCTTGGCCTTAGCGGTCTTGGCACTCTCAAGAGCCAAGGCAAGCTCGGACTCTCGAGTCTTCGAGTCACGCTCCAAACTCTCGTGTTTTTCCACGAGAGCCTGGAGCTCTTGCCGCACCTCCGTCACCCGCGCCTCCTGCTTCTCTCGCTCGGTGCGCTCCAAGGCCGCACTCTTTTCGGCCCTCGAAACCGCCTCTTTCAGGGTCGCCACCTCGGTCGCGGCTCCTGCAACATTAACGTTGGTCCTGTTATTATTATGCAACCAAGTATTTCTATATACATTTTCAGGAGGTGCTACATACCCTATTTATCCTCGAGCTGCTTCTTGGCACGGCCGAGCTCGTTCTCGGACCGCTCGAGGCTTTCCTTCAAGGCATTGACCTCCGCAGTCAGTGCGGCACAGGTCAGCACCGCAGCCTGCATTCCCATATTGACACATTTCTATTAGACTCTTGTGTATATCTTTTAAGATCCTCAGTTCGGCTTTTCTTTCCGAACACCGAACTAAGCATCATGGGCTACTGTCTATGCGGTAACATTTTTTATATATGTTTTTGAACACATACCTCAAAGCCCGTTAACATGCTTGTGCAGGCTTCCGTCAGTCCGCTCTTGGCGGACTGAACCTTCTGAATCACCGCACTCATAACAGTGCGGTGTTCTTCGTCGATAGAGGCGCCGTTGAGCGCCTCCAGCAAATTGTCCGGCACCTCCGGGTGGACGAAAGTCGGCGGCGTTGCGGACTTGCCCTTCTTGTGAAGGCGCCGCCTGTCGGGCTCTGGAACCACTGATGGTTCCGGAGCAGTGTCCGGCCCAGGGCCGGACTTAGATCCCTCCAGGGTTTTACCCCCTTTGGGTTGGGAGTCCGGAAGGTCGCCTTGTGGCGCTTCCAGGACCACCTCCTCTTGGTTTTGTCCCCCACGGGACTCCACCTCCGCGCCGTCTGTAGGAAGAGGGGAGGAGGCTGTCGGAAGTGAAGCGCTATTCACATCCGACGAATTCAGAGATCCGCTCGACGAATCGCCAAGCTGAGCTCTGGGCAGACTGTATGATTAGCTTTGGTGTTAGAAGCTATCAAATAATAAAGGAGTGCAATAAGTCATTCGGGTAGCCGGACACTTACGATTTTGCCAGGGGCTTGACCCTGGAGGGCCAGTCCTCCTCGCTGTCTTCGGCGTCGGGGGCGTAGTCCGGCAGAAGGGGCTTCCCCTTCTTGGACCCTCCGGCTTCCCCAGTTGGGGCGGCCTTTCTCTTCTTTCCTCCCCCCGTTGGAGGGGGAGAGGCATCTTCTTCTTCCTCCTCCTCATCTTTGAAGGCAGAGGGCGTGTTGGAGCCGTCGGGCAAATCCGACGACACTGGGCGCCGGGAACTCTTTCGGGTCCCCGTGGCCTTCTCCTTGGCCTTCTTCTCTGGCACCACATGGGGTGCCGGAACCTGTAGCTTCGCTAAGTGTGCGTCTACTGGGCCTTCGGGCAAAGGGGTCGGACGGTCAAACTGTCCGGATGTCCTCTTCCAATCCTGTCAAAGGAACGGGAGTTTAGATCCCGCATAAGGTCACACTATGAAATGCGGATATCCCGTAAGGGGCTAAAGGAAAGCTTACTTCGGAGGCTTGATGTTTGGCGTAGAACCCGCGATCCTCGGTGACGGGAGGGGAGACCTCGAAGCTTTTGAAAAGCACCTTCCAGGCGTCCTCGTGCTACGTTTCGAAGAGCCGGGATAGAGTCTGGTGCCGGGACGGGTCGAACTCCCACAAATTGAAGTCCCGTCGTTGACACGGGAGGATCCGGCGGAAGAGCACGACCTGGACCACGTCGACAAGTTTAACCTTCTTGGCCACCAGGTCTCGGACGCAGGTTTGGAGTCCGGTCACCTCTTCCGGATTGCCCCATGACAGGCCCATCTCTTTCCAATATGTGAGCCGGGTGGGGATGCCGGATCGAAATTCAAGGGCCGCTGCCCATTTAGGGTCACGCGGCTCGGTAATATAAAACCACCCAGATTGCCACCCTTTGATGGTCTCTACGAAGGCGCCCTCGAGCCATGTGACGTTGGCAATTTTGCCCACCATGGCGCCTCCGCACTCCGCTTGGCGCCCGCCCACTACCTTCGGCTTGACGCTGAAGATCTTCAGCCATAGGCCAAAGTGAGGCTGGATGCGTAGGAAGGCCTCGCACACGACGATAAACGCCGAGATGTTGAGGATGAAGTTCGGGGCCAGATCATGGAAGTCCAGGCCGTAGTAGAACATGAGCCCCCGGGCGAACGGGTGAAGAGGAAAACCCAGTCCGCGGAGGAAATGGGGAAGAAAAACAACCCTCTCATGGGGCCTGGGGGTGGGGATGAGTTGCCCCGCATCTGGGAGCCGGTGCTCGATGTCGTTAGACAAGTATCCGACCTTCCTCAGGTTTTTGATTTGTCCCTCCGTGACGGAGGAGGCCATCCATCTACCTCCCGCTCCTGACATGGTTGGAGAAGGTTGAGATGGGAAGTGCGGGCTTGGGTGCTGGAGCTCGAGTGTGCAGGGACGGATAAGCAGAGGAGGAAGAGGGCATGAATGGAAAGGGCGGATTCTTATCCCCTTATATGGGCGGCCAAAACTACGAGCTCCCCACCGGCCTAATAAAACTCGCTTATCCCCCAAGCGCCGCGGTTAATGGCGCGATTGGGTTACCCACACCCGTATTGATGAGAATCCCGGAATAAGGGGACACGATCTCTATTTTGACAAGATGTGCCAGGGAAACCACCTCGCTAAACGCGCTGAGGTGGAATAGTAAAATGAATAAAGAGCCTGGCTGTGGCATGATGTTACGCCATGGAATACGTCAGCAGATCCGATTGATGCAAATATTATTCTCTCTACGAAGGAATGTGGAACTTATTTTGCAGAGCCGGACACTACCATGGTGTTCAACATCTTCTATGAAATATTCGGAGGAGGAACCCGCCTTGCAATGCCGAAGACAACTTGCACGCTGGACTCGTCGTCATTGAAGCCTGGTTCAGGGGCTACTGAGGGAGTCCTGGATTAGGGGGTGTCTGGATGGCCAGACTAAGACCTTTGGCCGGACTCCTGGACTATGAAGATACAAGATTGAAGACTCCGTCCCGTGTCCGGATGGGACTTTCCTTGGCATGGAAGGCAAGCTTGGCGATACGATATGAAGATCTCCTCCCATTGTAACCGACTCTGTGTAACCCTAGCCCTCTCCGGTGCCTATATAAACCGGAGAGTTTCAGTCCGTAGGACGAACAACAATCATACCATAGGCTAGATTCTAGAGTTTAGCCACTCTGATCTCGTGGTAGATCTACTCTTGTACTACCCATATCATCAATATTAATCAAGCAGGAGTAGGGCTTTACCTCCATCGAGAGGGCCCGAACCTGGGTAAAAACATCGTGTCCCTTGTCTCCTGTTACCATCCGCCTAGACGCACAGTTCGGGACCCCCTACCTGAGATCCGCCGATTTTGACACCGACAATGTCTACTATGCAACCTTCTTCTTGTAGACTCGTGTTGGGCCTCCAAGCACAGAGTTTTGTAAGACAGTAGCAAAATTCCCTCAAGTGGATGACCTAAGGTTTATCAACCCATGGGAGGCGCAGGATGAAGATGGTCTCTCTTAAACAACCCTGCAAACAAATAACAAAGAGTCTCTTGTGTCCCCAACACACCCAATACAATGGTAAATTGTATAGGCGCACTAGTTCGACGAAGAGGTGGTGATACAAGTGCAATATGGATAGTAGATATAGGTTTTTGTAATCTGAAAATATAAAAATAGCAAGGTAGCAAGTAGTAAAATTGAGCGAAAATAGTATTGCAATGCTTGGAAACAAGGCCTAGGGTTCTTATTTTCACTAGTGCAAGTTCTCTCAACAATGATAACATAATTCGATCATATAACAATCCCTCAACGTGCAATAAAGAGCCACTCCAAAGTCACTAATAGCGGAGAACAAACAAAGAGATTATTGTAGGGTACAAAACCACCAAAGTTATTCTTTTTGATCGATCTATTGGGATATTCCTATAAGTGTCACAAACAACCCTAGAGTTTGTACTAAAATAACACCTTAAGACACACATCAACCAAAACCCTAATGTCACCTAGATACTCCAATGTCACCACAAGTATCCACGGGTTTGATTATATGATATGCATCACACAATCTCAAATTCATCTATTCAAACCAACACAAAGAACTTCGAAGAGTGCCCCAAAGTTTCTACCGGAGAGTCAAGACGAAAACGTGTGCCAACCCCCATGCATAAGTTCACATGGTCACAGAACCTGCAAGTTGATCACCAAAATGAAGGAAATATGCCCTAGAGGCAATAACAAAGTTATTATTTATTTCCTTATATCATGATGAATGTTTATTATTCATGCTAGAATTGTATTAACCGGAAACATAATACATGTGTGAATACATAGACAAACATAGTGTCACTAGTATGCCTCTACTTGACTAGCTCATTAATCAAAGATGGTTATGTTTCCTGTCCATAGACATGAGTTGTCATTTGATTAACGGGATCACATCATTGGGAGAATGATGTGATTGACTTGACCCATTCTGTTAGCTTAGCACTTGATTGTTTAGTATGTTGCTATTGCTTTGTTCATGACTTATACATGTTCCTACAACTATGAGATTATGCAACTCCCGTCTACCGGTGGAACACTTTGTGTGCTACCAAACGTCACAACCTAAATGGGTGATTATAAAGGAGCTCTATAGGTGTCTCCAAAGGTACATGTTGAGTTGGCGTATTTCGAGATTAGGTTTTGTCACTCCGATTGTCGGGGAGGTATCTCTGGGCCCTCTCAGTAATGCACATCACTATAAGCCTTGCAAGCAATGTAGCTAATAAGTTAGTTACAGGATGATGCATTACATAACGAGTAAAGAGACTTGCCGGTAACGAGATTGAACTAGGTATTGAGATACCGACGATCGAATCTCAGGCAAGTAACATACCGATGACAAAGGGAACAACGTATGTTGTTATGCGGTTTGACCGATAAAGATCTTCGTAAAATATGTAGGAGCCAATATGAGCATCCAGGTTCCGCTATTGGTTATTGACCGGAAACGTGTCTCGGTCATGTCTACATAGTTCTCGAACCCGTAGGGTCCGCACGCTTAAAGTTTCAATGACGGTTATATTATGAGTTTATGAGTTTTGATGTACCGAAGGTTGTTCAGAGTCTTGGATGTGATCACGGACATGACGAGGAGTCTCAAAATGGTCGAGACATGAAGATTGATATATTGGAAGCCTATATTTGGATATCGAAAGTGTTCCGGGTGAAATCGGGATTTTACCGGAGTACCAAGGGGTTACCGGAACCCCCCAGGGGCTTAATGGGCCATAGTGGGCCTTAGTGGAGAAGAGGAGAGGCGGCCAGGGCAGGGCCGCGCGCCCCTCCCCACTAGTCCGAATAGGACAAGGAGAGGGGTGCGGCGCCCTCCTTCCTTCCTCTCTCTCCCTCCTCTTTCGCCCCTTCTCCTAGTCCAACAAGGAAAGGAGGGAGTCCTACTCCCGGTGGGAGTAGTTCTCCCCATGGCATGCCTCCTCCCTAGCCGGCCGCCCCTCCCCCTTGCTCCTTTATATACAGGGGCAGGGGGGCACCCTAGACACAACAACTACAGATCATTGATCTCTTAGCCATGTGCGGTGCCCCCCTCCACCATAGTCCTCCTCGATAATATTGTAGCGGTGCTTAGGCGAAGCCCTGCAATGGGAGAACATCATCATCATCACCACACCGTCATGCTGATGGAACTCTCCCTCGACACTCGGCTGGATCGGAGTTCGAGGGACGTCATCGAGCTGAACGTGTGCTAGAACTCGGAGGTGCCGTGCTTTCGGTGCTTGATCAGTCGGGCCGTGAAGACGTACAACTACATCGACCGTGTTGTTCTAATGCTTCCGCTTTTGGTCTACGAGGGTACGTGGACAACACTCTCCCATCTCGTTGCTATGCATCACCATGATCTTGCGTGTGCGTAGGATTTTTTTAAAATTACTACGTTTCCCAACAGTGGTATCAAAGCCTAGGTTTTATGCGTTGATGTTATATGCACGAGTAGAACACAAGTGAGTTGTGGGCGATACAAGTCATACTTCTTACCAGCATGTCATACTTTGGTTCGGCGGTATTGTTGGATGAAGTGGCCCGAACCGACATTACGCGTACGCTTATGCGATACTGGTTCTATCGATGTGCTTTGCACACAGCTGGCTGGCGGGTGTCAGTTTCTCCAACTTTAGTTGAACCGAGTGTGGCTACGCCCGGTCCTTGAGAAGGTTAAAACATCAGTAACTTGATGAACTATCATTGTGGTTTTGATGCGTAGGTAAGAATGGTTCCTGCTCAGCCCGTAGCAGCCACGTAAAACTTGCAACAACAAAGTAAAGGATGTCTAACTTGTTTTTGCAGGGCATGTTGTGATGTGATATGGTCAAGACGTGATGCTATATTTTATTGTATGAGCATGTTTTGTAACCGAGTTATCAGCAACTGGCAGGAGCCATATGGTTGTCGCTTTATTGTATGCAATGCAATCGCCTTGTAATTGCTTTACTTTATCTCTAAACGGTAGCGATAGTCGTAGAAGCAATAGTTGGCGAGACGACAATGACGCCACAATGGAGATCAAGGTGTCACGCCGGTGACGATGGTGATCATGACGGTGCTTCGAAGATGGAGATCACAAGCACAAGATGATGATGGCCATATCATATCACTTATATTGATTGCATGTGATGTTTATCCTTTATGCATCTTATTTTGCTTTGATTGACAGTAGCATTATAAGATGATCTCTCACTAAATTTCAAGGTAAAAATGTTCTCCGTGAGTATGCACCGTTGCGAAAGTTCTTCGTGCTGAGACACCACGTGATGATCGGGTGTGATAGGCTCTACGCTCAAATACAACAGGTACAAAACAGTTGCACACGCAGAATACTCGGGTTAAACTTGACGAGCCAAGCATATAAAGATATGGCCTCCGAACACTGAGACCGAAAGGTCGAGCATGAATCATATAGTAGATATGATCAACATAGTGATGTTCACCATTGAAAACTACTCCATCTCACGTGATGATCGGACATGGTTTAGTTGATTTGGATCACGTGATCACTTAGATGATTAGAGGGTTGTCTGTCTAAGTGGGAGTTCTTTAGTAATATGATTAATTGAACTTAAATTTATCATGAACTTAGTACCTGATAGTATTTTGCTTATCTATGTTTGTTGTAGATAGAAGGCTCGTGCTGTTGTTTCATTGAATTTTAATGAGTTCCTTGAGAAAACTAAGTTGAAAGATGATGGTAGCAATTACACGGACTGGGTTTGTAACCTGAGGATTATCATCATTGCTGCACAGAAGAATTATGTCCTGGAAGCTCCGCTGGGTGCCAGGCCTGCTGCAGATGCAACTGACGACATTAAGAACGTCTGGCAGAGCAAAGCTGATGACTATTCGATAGTTCAATGTGCCATACTTTACGGCTTAGAACCGGGACTTCAATGACGTTTTGAACGTCATGGAGCATATGAGATGTTCCAGGAGTTGAAGTTAATATTTCAAGCAAATGCCCGAATTGAGAGATATGAAGTCTCCAATAAGTTCTATAGCTGCAAGATGGAAGAGAATAGTTCTGTCAGTGAACATATACTCAAAATGTCTGGGTATAATAATCACTTGATTCAACTGGGAGTTAATCTTCCTGATGATAGTGTCATTGACAAAATTCTTTAATCACTGCCACCAAGCTACAAGAGCTTCGTGATGAACTATAATATGCAAGGGATGGACAAGACTATTCCCGAGCTCTTCGCAATGCTAAAAGCTGCAAAGGTAGAAATAAAAAAGGAGCATCAAGTGTTGATGGTCAATAAGACCACCAGTTTCAAGAAAAAAGGTAAAGGGAAGAAGAAGGGGAACTTCAAGAAGAACGGCAAACAAGTTGCTGCTCAAGAGAAGAAACCAAAATCTGGACCTAAGCCTGAGACTGAGTGCTTCTACTGCAAGCATACTGGTCACTCAAAGCGGAACTGCCCCAAGTATTTGGCGGATAAAAAGGATGGTAAGGTGAAAAAAGGTATATGTGATATACATGTTATTGATGTGTACCTTACTAATGCTCGCAGTAGCACCTAGGTATTTGATACTGGTTCTGTTGCTAATATTTGCAACTCGAAACAGGGACTACGGATTAAGCGAAGATTGGCTAAGGACGAGGTGACGATGTGCGTGGGAAATGGTTCCAAAGTCAATGTGATCGCAGTTGGCACGCTACCTCTACATCTACCTTCGGGATTAGTTTTAGACTTGAATAATTGTTATTTGGTGCCAATGTTGAGCATGAACATTATATCTGGATCTTGTTTGATGCGAGACGGTTATTCATTTAAATTAGAGAATAATGGTTGTTCTATTTATATGAGTAATATCTTTTATGGTCATGCACCCTTGAAGAGTGGTCTATTTTTATTAAATCTCGATAGTAGTGATACACATATTCATAATGTTGAAACCAAAAGATGCAGAGTTGATAGTGATAGTGCAACTTATTTGTGGCACTGCCGTTTGGGTCATATTGGTGTAAAGCGCATGAAGAAACTCCATACTAATGGACTTCTGGAATCACTTGATTATGAATCACTTGGTACTAGCGAACCGTTCCTCATGGGCAAGATGACTAAAACGCCGTTCTCCGGAACTATGGAGCGAGCAACATATTTGTTAGAAATCATACATACTGATGTATGTGGTCCAATGAACATTGAGGCTCGCGGCGGGTATCGTTATTTTCTCACCTTCACAGATGATTTAAGCATATATGGGTATATCTACTTAATGAAACATAAATCCGAAACATTTGAAAAGTTCAAAGAATTTTAGAGTGAAGTGGAAAATCATCATAACAAGAAAATAAAATTTCTACGATCTGATCGTGGAGGAGAATATTCGAGTTACGAATTTGGTTTACATTTGAAGCAATGCGGAATAGTTTCGCAACTCACGCCACCCGGAACACCACAGCGTAATGGTGTGTCCGAACATCGTAATCGTACTTTACTATATATGGTTCGATCTATGATGTGTCTTACTGATTTACCGCTATCATTTTGGGGTTATGCTTTAGTGACAGCCACATTCACGTTAAATAGGGCACCATCAAAATTCGTTGAGATGACGCCTTATGAACTGTGGTTTGGCAAGAAACCAAAGTTGTCGTTTCTTAAAGTTTGGGGCTACAATGCTTATGTGAAGAAACTTCAACCAGATAAGCTCGAACCCAAATCGGAGAAATGTGTCTTCATAGGATACCCAAAAGAGACTATTGGGTACACCTTATATCACAGATCTGAAGGCAAGACTTTTGTTGCTAAATTTGGATCCTTTCTAGAGGAGTTTCTCTCGAAAGAAGTGAGTGGGAGGAAAGTAGAACTTGATGAGGTAACAGTACCTGCTCCTTTATTGGAAAGTAGTTCATCCCAGAAACCGGCTCCTGTGACAACTACACCAATCAGTGAGGAAGCTAATGATATTGGTCATGAAACTTCAGATCAAGTTACTACCGAACCTCGTAGGTCAACCAGAGTAAGATCCGCACCAGAGTGGTATGGTGATCCTATTCTGGAAGTCATGTTACTTGACCATGGCGAACCTACGAACTATGAGGAAGCGATGATGAGCCCAGATTCCACAAAATGGCTTGAAGCCATGAAATCTGAGATGGGATCCATGTATGAGAACAAAGTATGGACTTTGGTTGACTTGCCTGATGATCGGCAAGCCATAAAAAATAAATGGATCTTCAAGAAGAAGACTGACGCTGATGGTAATGCTATTGTCTACAAAGCTCGACTTGTTGCGAAAGGTTCGACAAGTTCAAGGGGTTGACTACGATGATACTTTCTCACCCGTAGCAATGCTTAAGTCTGTCCGAATCATGTTAGCAATTGCCGCATTTTATGATTATGAAATATGGCAAATGGATGCCAAAACTGCATTCCTGAATGGATTTCTAGAAGAAGAGTTGTATATGATGCAACCAGAAGGTTTTGTCGATCCAAAAGGTGCTAACAAAGTGTGCAAGCTCCAGCAATCCATTTATGGACTGGTGCAAGCCTCTCGGAGTTGGAATAATCGCTTTGATAGTGTGATCAAAGCATATGGTTTTATACAGACTTTTGGAGAAGCCTGTATTTACAAGAAAGTGAGTGGGAGCTTTGTAGCAGTTCTGATATTATATGTAGACGACATATTATTGATTGGAAATGATATAAAATTTCTGGATAGCATAAAAGGATACTTGAATAAAAGTTTTTCAATGAAAGACCTCGGTGAAGCTGCTTACATATTAGGCATCAAGATCTATAGAGATAGATCAAGATGCTTAATTGGACTTTCACAAAGCACATACCTTGATAAAGTTTTGAAGAAGTTCAAAATGGATCAAGCAAAGAAAGGGTTCTTGCCGGTATTACAAGGTGTGAAGTTGAGTCAGACTCAATGCCCGACCACAACAGAAGATAGAGAGAAAATGAAAGATGTTCCCTATGCTTCAGCCATAGGCTCTATCATGTATGCAATGCTGTGTACCAGACCTGATGTATGCTTAGCAATAAGTTTAGCAGGGAGGTACCAAAGTAATCAAGGAGTGGATCACTGGACAACGGTCAAGAATATCCTAAAATACCTGAAAAGGACTAAGGATATGTTTCTCGTTTATGGAGGTGACAAAGAGCTAGTCGTAAATGGTTACGTCGATGCAAGCTTTGACACTGATCCGGACGATTCTAAATCGCAAATCGGATACGTGTTTATATTGAACGGTGGAGCTGTAAGTTGGTGCAGTTCTAAACAAAGCATCGTGGCGGGATCTACATGTGAAGCGGAGTACATAGCTGCTTCGGAAGCAGCAAATGAAGGAGTCTGGATGAAGGAGTTCATATCCGATCTAGGTGTCATACCTAGTGCATCGGAACCAATGAAGATCTTCTGTGACAATACTGGTCCAATTGCCTTGGCAAAGGAATCCAGATTTCACAAGAGGACCAAGCACATCAAGAGACGCTTCAATTCCATCCGGGACCAAGTCCGGGTGGGAGACACAGAGATTTGCAAGATACATACAGATCTGAATATTGCAGATCCATTGACTAAGCCTCTTCCACGAGCAAAACATGATCAGCACCAAGGCTCCATGGGTGTTAGAATCATTACTGTGTAATCTAGATTATTGACTCTAGTGCAAGTGGCAGACTGAAGGAAATATGCCCTAGAGGCAATAATAAAGTTATTATTTATTTCCTTATATGATGATGAATGTTTATTATTCATGCTAGAATTGTATTAACCGGAAACATAATACATGTGTGAATACATAGACAAACATAGTGTCACTAGTATGCCTCTACTTGACTAGCTCATTAATCAAAGATGGTTATGTTTCCTGACCATAGGCATGAGTTGTCATTTGATTAACGGGATCACATCATTAGGAGAATGATGTGATTAACTTGACCCATTCCGTTAGCTTAGCACTTGATCGTTTAGTATGTTGCTATTGCTTTCTTCATGACTTATACATGTTCCTACAACTATGAGATTATGCAACTCCTGTCTATAGGAGGAACACTTTGTGTGCTACCAAACGTCACAACGTAACTGGGTGATTATAAAGGAGCTCTACAGGTGTCTCCAAAGGTACATGTTGAGTTGGCGTATTTCGAGATTAGGTTTTGTCACTCCGATTGTCGGGGAGGTATCTCTGGGCCCTCTCGGTAATGCACATCACTATAAGCCTTGCAAGCAATGTAGCTAATAAGTTAGTTATGGGATGATGGATTACATAACGAGTAAACAGACTTGCCGATAACGAGATTGAACTAGGTATTGAGATACCGACGATCGAATCTCGGGCAAGTAACATACCGATGACAAAGGGAACAACGTATGTTGTTATGCGGTTTGACTGATAAAGATCTTCGTAGAATATGTAGGAGCCAATATGAGCATCCAAGTTCCGCTATTGGTTATTGACCGAAAACGTGTCTCGGTCATGTCTACATAGTCCTCGAACCCGTAGGGTCCGCACGCTTAAAGTTTCAATGACGGTTATATTATGAGTTTATGAGTTTTGATGTACCGAAGGTTGTTTGGAGTCCCGGATGTGATCACAGACATGACGAGGAGTCTCGAAATGGTCGAGACATGAAGATTGATATATTGGAAGCCTATATTTGTATATCGGAAGTGTTCTGGGTGAAATCGGGATTTTACCGGAGTACCGAGGGGTTACCGGAACCCCCTGGGGGCTTTATGGGCCATAGTGGAGAAGAGGAGAGGCAGCTAGGGCAGGGCCGCGCGCCCCTCCCCCCTAGTCCGAATAGGACAAGGAGAGGGGGGCGGTGCCCACCCCTTCCTTCCTTTCTCTCCCTCCTCTTCCCCCTTCTCCTAGTGCAACAAGGAAAGGAGGGAGTCCTACTCCCGGTGGGAGTAGGACTCCCCATGGCGCGCCTCCTCCCTGGCCGTCCGCCCCCTCCCCCCTTGCTCCTTTATATACGGGGGCAGGGGGGCACCCTAGACACAACAACTACAGATCATCGATCTCTTAGCCATGTGCGGTGCCCCCCTCCACCATAGTCCTCCTCAATAGTATTGTAGTGGTGCTTAGGCAAAGCCCTGCAACCATAGAACATCATCATCGTCACCATGCTGTCGTGCTGACGGAACTCTCCCTCGACACTCGGCGGATTGGAGTTCGAGGGACGTCATCGAGCTGAACGTGTGCTAGAACTCGGAGGTGCCGTGCTTCCGGTGCTTGATCAGTCGGGCCGTGAAGACATACGACTACATCAACCACGTTGTTCTAACGCTTCCGCTTTCGGTCTACGAGGGTACGTGGACAATGTCGTGGTTCTAAGTCTGACAGTAGAAAGAGGGGTAGGTATGGAGAGGCAAGATCTTGGCTATGGTGAAGGTGTACACACGATGTTTACGAGTTCATGCCCTTCTCGAAGGAAGTAATAGCCCTACGTCTCGGTGCCCGGAGGCGGTCGATTGGATTATATGTGTTGGATTACAGAGGGTGCGAACCCTTGTGCCAGAGGAGGGGGGTGGCTTATATAGAGTGCGCCAGGACCTCAGCCCCACTCCATTACAAGGGAACTAATGTACATAAAGTAGAGGCGTTACTGGTAACGCCAGCATTAAGTACTCTTAATGCTCATGAAGACTAAGGAATAAATATCTGGCCATTGCGTGCTCTCCTGACTACTGGTCTTCGATATGGTCGAGTGATCTTCCTTGTGGTCGAGTGGCCATAGGTAACCACTGTCGAGTGATCTGACTGTCGAGTGGATTGCACTCGACATATGAGACTGGTGCTCTTCTGTCGACTCTTAGTCTTTTCATCTTCCAGGGTAGTGACCTTGGGTAGGACGTATGGGTCGAGCCTATGACCCTACCCCAGGTATGTATCCTCGTCAGTAGCCCCCGAATGGATTAAGGTGTGAGAGGAAAGAAAGACAATGTTGGACCTGTCTCATGTCTCTGCGAGTTCTTTCTGTTAGACTGAACGCCTGTGTTGGTACTTCGGGGATGAATCGGTTGCCTTGATCCATTCAGTGATTAGACGACTGAATTGATGACTTCATGTGTCGAGTGTCGCATGGGGGTGCGAGATCTCGGGCGCGATTGCTTGCGGGGAGATCCCGGATTCCGCGGGATACGAAATTTCGGGGGCGCGCGCGAACAAAGGGGTGCCGAAAAAAGGGGGACCTGGATAAGCAGCGACGCCTCGATCATCGCGCCGCCTTTTTCGCCACGTTCGCTGCATGCGCAACTGTAGCAGGATTTGACGGGATTGCCCGGCCCCATGCGTCAGTCACTCGGAAGTGAGCCTTTATAAGGCGATGGGGCTGGGGTGCTTGCACTGTGCACTCCTGCCTCTTCTTCTTTCTCCTCTGCTCCTCCACCGCACCAAGCGCCTTCACCTCCGCCGCCGCCGCCTTCAAGCCATGGTGAAGGACAAGACGGCGGCGCTAGAGCGCGCCAAGAAAGCAATGGGGGCGGCGAAGGGCAATAAAACAAGTTGCGGATCGTCATCGGGCTCGGGGCTGCCGCCGGGCCGGATCCAAGGCGATTGGATCCGGTCTTTGATCCGGCAGGACAATCTAACCGATCTTCAGGAGTCCGGGCTGATTGCAGCGGGGGCGGCGAGGCTGCCGAAGGGAGAGACGGAGCCACAACCTCGACCGGGTGAGTGCGTCTTGCTCGCCACTCATGTGGACTGGGGGTTCTCGCTTCCTCCGCACCCTTTCTTCCGAGGGTTTCTGAACTTCTTTGGGGCACAGCTCCACCACTTTTCCCCCAATACCATTACGTATCTAGCCGCTTTCGTGTCGATGTGCGAGAACTTCTTAGGGTGTCGACCGCACTGGGGTCTCTTCAAACATATCTTCACTATTAGATCTTAGTCGGTTAAGAAGGCGAAGTCGAGTGACTCGAAAACCCATGTTATCCAGATGTGCGGGGGCTTAGGCATTCAAAAGAGGAATAGGAGCGCTTTTCCGGCCATGACCCTTCCTGAATCCAAAAGGGGTTGGCAATCATCCTGGTTCTACTGTCAGGACGTTGTGACTCCAGGTCATTCGACCGGTCTTCCTCCTTTTTCATTCGACCGTGTCCAAACTCCTGCTCCATTGAAGGTTACTGCCACCGAGACCATGGAGACGACGATGTTAGTGGGCCGAGTGGTCCAACTCATCAATGACGGTGTCACTAGCCTGGACTTGTTAGAGGTATTTCTTGCTAGGCGTATCCAGCCTCTCCAGGCCCGTGACCATTCGATGTGGTTGTATTCTGGGCCGAGCGACACCACTCGGGTCCGCCCAGTGGCCTTGTGGTTGAAGAGCATTACAAGCACTCAAGATAACCCTAGAGGATCCAGGCGAGTCATCCCTTTTGGCAGCGACAACCCACTCGACAAGGTACGATCTTTGTTCCGACTGTTTCCGCCTGCATTCTGACTGAAGTCGACGTTGGCTGACTCAATTTGCTTCATAGGTATTCATTGAGATGTACTCCATGCCCAACGGCGAACATGATTTGGTGCAGGACCAGGAGGGGGAGGACAGCGCCGAGGAGAGTGGCGAGTGGGACTCTCCGGAAGGGGAGGAGGAGGAGGAGAGCGAGGAGTCGGACAAGGAGGAAGAGGCCGACTCGCCGCCGCGCTCTGAGCGTCGATCCAAGCAGCAACACGATCCGTCTGGCGGTCGTGCGAAGAGTGCAGCTCCAAGTGCCACCACCCAGAAGCGCGCTCGGACGTCGACTCCAGAGCCGACGGAGAAGGTGGCTAAACAGCCAAAAGTCGCCCCTCCAAGACCCGAAAGACATTGCCATGACTCAAGATGGACGTCCCCGTTGCCTCAGGGTGAGCATCTCATTTGGGTTTCTATGTCGACTGAAAGTTCTCTCGATCTGACTGATCAGTCTTTGTGCCTTTTCAGCCCCGCCTCTGCTGCCACTGACATGGACGTTGATAAGGGACCAGAAGGTCAAGAAGCCACCTCACGAGCTGGTAAGTTTGTTCAACTCAGTTCTATCTAACTGAGTGAGTGGTCGATTGACTGAAAATTTCATATTACTCTTCCGGTGTAGCTCCGCAAGATGTCATTGTGCTCCCCGATGACGACGAAGAAGAAGCGCCTTCGCTGGAGAGGAAGAAGAAGAGCGGGGGTTCGAGCAGAAGGAGACTTGAAGTCCAAATCCCTCAGTCGACACCGGCACCGGAGGCGATAGCTCGGATGAATGTCACATTTGCTGACCCGTTGACGACTGATCGTCCGTCGGGGTCGACTGCACAGACGCCCGCTGCACCAATACAACTCCACTCGTCTGACCCAGCGGCTGCTTTGACTCCTCTAGAGCCATCTCTCTTTGCTACATATCAGACTCCAGATGACTCGCCGAGTGCCGCTAGGGAAGCCCTTCGCCAGGCGAATCTTGTTATGGAGCAAGTGAAAGTGATGCATGAAGCTAGTCAGGTAGCTTACAATGCCAGCACTGCCCTTCAGACCAATGTTCAGGTCGGTAAACTTCCAACTGAATTTTTGAACGTTGCTTTATATCTGATCACCCATTGGGTGTTCTTCCGTTTAGGACTTCAGAAATCTCTGATTTTGCACTTTCTGAATCAGTGGGGGCACGTCGAGTGCACCCACTGGGTGTAGTCCCCGAGACCACGGTCAGCTACTGGCAGTCGACTGGGGTCTGATGAGTGCCTTTTTTTGAAGCTCTTGTGCTGAGTGTTCGTCTGATCTAGTGGGGGCATGCTGAGTGCACCCACTGGGTGTAGTCCCCGAGACTACTGTTGAATATTTGATTCGGTAGTAGTCTGAGAATAAATCTTTCCCTTCACTGTTACTTGTATGTCTCGACTGACATGCCTGTCTTTCTGGCTCCAGAGGTCTTGTGATCTTGGAGGTCGTCTCACCAAATTAAAGAAGAAGCATATCAGTGTTGAACTTGATCTTGAACTGGCGAAGAAGAACCTGAAGAAAGCTCAAGAAGAAACAACCATCATGGGAGGTAACCACTTGGTCATTCTGTCTACTTTGTAGCTTCACACTTGGTGCTGGCTTTTCTTTTAGTCTCTTGAACCGAGTGAATTCGCAAAAGCAGATGTGCATAGTGAAAATGGCCAACTTCAGTCTCGTCTGAAGAGTGTTGTTTCTTTAGAGAGGATGAAGGAAGCTCTGGAGCAGAAGGACCTGGACTTGGCAGCTGCTCAGAAGGAAGCGCGCGAGAAGACGAAGCTTGCGGACGAGAAGCTGGCTTCAGTCGGCAAGTTGGAGGATGAGAACGCAACACTGAAGACGGCTGTCTCGGACGCTAACCGTGAAGTCGAGCGGCTGAGGAAGGACAAGGAGAACTTGACAGCTGAAGCTGAAGGTCTCAAGACCAGGACCGGCAAGCTAGAGTCTCATTTAGAACAACTTGCAGCAAAGCTTGTCCTGAAGCTTGAAGGTATGTCCATCCAGTTAAATAACCATTGTCGACTGGGTTTTGTAATTCTGTCGACTCATTGTTCGCTGTGATGAAGCATAATTCTGTCACGACTTCGAGGTTGAAACTGGACGGGTCGAGACAGGTCTCGACCCTATCAATTGCCCCATGAGAGATGAAGTTGTGATGAACTTGCTTCAACTGGAATATCGCTTGGATGGTGCAGTCGACTATCTGGCTCGGCTGAAGGCAGCGATGGTCCGAGTGGACGCCGAGCTCTGGCCCCAGGCGGAGATGTCTCGAGATCTCGAGTCTTTAATGACTTGGCTGAACCAGATCGCGGACCGAGTGCAAGAATGGAAGAAATTTTCTGCGCGCTGTGGGGCTGACGTCGCCTTGTCTTTGGTCCGAGTGCACTGCAAGGAGGCCAAGGAGGACAAGCTGGCGGCTCTCAAAGTGGCAAACACCAAGAAGCACTCCTTCCAGGACTTCATGGCTACTTTCCTTGATGCAGCCACTCGCATCGCGGACATCATCGATCTCAACAGCTTCTGTGACCCGGCCAATCCTTCTCCCGGTGAGTGATTTAAAAAACATTATGCCACCACCTCGATTTGCCTCGGAATGCCGAGTGGATTTGTAATCGATAAAACTCCTTCGGGCCTGGCGCCCGAGCACTTTATTTTGCGGTTAGGAAACTTCAGATTTATCGCCTCACATATTGTGTCTGTCTTCGAATGAAATTTGCCTTTCCCTTGAATTATTGTATGTTTGCTTAATGCAGCTTCTGGAGAAGGAAAACCAGTCGACCGTCCGGGGATACTCGAGTAGCATCGTTTAGCTCATTAGCAAGGCACTCAGCAATAGTCTTGACGTTCCAGTCGACCGATTGGGTGATCCTTGAGTAGCATTGATTAGCTCATCATCTAGGCACTCAGCAATGGTCTTGACATTCCAGTCGACCGGTTGGGTGATCCTTGAGTAGCATTGATCATCTCATCAGCAAGGCACTCAACAATGGTCTTGATGTTCGAGTCGATCAGTTGGGTGATCCTTGAGTAGCATTGATCAGCTCATCAGCAAGGCACTCAGCAATGGTCTTGACGTTCCAGTCGACCGGTTG
>NC_041389.1:584602700-584603057 GCF_002162155.2 Triticum dicoccoides
AGCTCATCAGCAAGGCACTCAGCAATGGTCTTGACATTCCAGTCGACCGGTTGGGTGATCCTTGAGTAGCATTGATCAGCTCATCAGCAAGGCACTTCAGCAATGGTCTTGACGTTCCAGTCGACCGGTCGGGTGATCCTTGAGTAGCATTGATCGGCTCATCAGCAAGGCACTCAGCATAATGGTCCTGACGTTCCAGTCGACCGGTTGGGTAGGATTTTTAACACTTAGGCGAGCACAGGGCTGCAGCTAAGGCCCCGAGCGGGAGGATCGTTCTCCACTCGGTAGGATTTTTAACACTTAGGCGAGCACTGGGCTGCAGCTAAGCCCCCGAGCGGGAGGATCGCTCTCCACTCG